>NW_026606890.1:737500-1042500 GCF_029890125.1 Rhinichthys klamathensis goyatoka | reverse complement strand
AGGCGTTAAACGTCGGCGAATATCGCGTGCGAAATTCGTCCCGGTGTGAACAGGCCTTTATATGATAGTTTTCCAGCATCACTCCATCTCCTCACTTACTAGTCCTATCCCAACCTGGATAGTGTAAGTGTGAACTCGTGAAACAGCCAATGGAACTGGAGATTTGAATTTGCATGCCAAGCCACTCCCCCATACATACGGGCATATAAGATGGCGGCACGCATCCACTCATTCAGGCTTATGCTGAGGAGCAGAGACATTCAGAGGTGGGGTTCAGGGTTGTGGCAGGAGGAACGTAACGCCCCCGTTCCCTCTTTCAGGGAACCAGGGTTACATAAGTAACCGAGACGTTATGTTGAAGACTGATAAATGGGTCCCTATGGAAAGCGCCAGCGCCACTGAACCGTTACGAGTGTTGGAGACGCAGATGCTGGCAAGCCGTAGCGTGCCCTTTTGGCAACTGCTCTCATATAGTCGTAACCTACCCAGCATCCCATGTAAGCCCAAAGAATAACAGTCCTCCATGCCAACAGGATGGAAGGCACAAGGCTTACCACGGAGACGGTTGTATCAGCTGTTCCTTTTACATGTCGTTTCATGGGAAAACAGTTCTCAATTCCCTTTTTTCAGCCATGACCAGTGTTAATAATGCTGGGAAAGCATACCTAGTCCAATGGAGAGGGAAGCTACAGAGGTCATTTTTTTATTATTAAAGTGTTTAAATGTTTGCCGGTTCCTTCCTCCTTCCCATAACAACATACCTTCGCTACTTTAATCAGTTACTGTAATCAGTTTTACCATAAAATGACTCATTAATTTCTCCCAAGGTTTATTTCTCCATTCTGTCACCTGATGGGGTTTTGGTTCCTTGGCTTTTGGCTTGCTTAGTTGGGGACATTTAATTTAATATTCAACAATATTATTGATCTGCCTGCATTGACACCATTATATGCAGGGCCGGATTATCCATAGACGGGATTGGGCGAGTGCCCTAGGGCACCAGCCAATAGGGGGGCACCAAATGATTAAGAGAATGACTAAACCTTTAAAATAGTTTTCATGTTTTGTATATATTATTTTGCTGGAAAAGATTCAGATATAAAATGAACAGTTATTGATAACATATATACAGAGAGAATATAAAATATGCATATAAAGAATTGCGATTGGGTCAGGTCACAGTGTAGCCTATTTCTTCGAAATGAAGAAAAGTCACAGAGACATCGATCGGCATCACCAGCAGAAGCCACTAGCAGCGAAAAATGCCTCAACCGATACTCAAGCAGCAGCTAATGTTGTGAGCAAAGGCGGTAGCCTAACACAAAGTCTAGAAAAAGTTGTTCTGCTAAAGGTAAGGCTTATTTACCATTATTTCTGGGCAAATAGGCTACTGTATGTGACGCTGTTGTCGATTTGAAATTTGGAACGGTTTTCTCTTTTAGCTGGTTGCTTAGTTAGAGATGCTTACATGCATAACTTTTGTTTCAATCGGACTGAATTCATTCCGATCGATGAATCTGTTATGTTTACATGAACGCTAAACGTGATCGAGTTGATGATGTGCGCGTTTATACGCAAGCTTAAAATCGGAAGAGGTAACGTAGGCTATACTGTGCATACCCATCTCCTACATTGGTTCTTTATTTGTTTTAAACAGCAGGCTTAATATTTATCCATATCTGGTCATAATTTGGGGACAATGAGCACATGAACCGTTGTTGTACCGCGTTGCTTATATTTATCAGTAAATAAATGCCCCTCCCTTCTCGCGCCCAAAACCAGTCGTCTCTGGGTGATAATCCGAAAAATGACTGGTGGGACATTGTCCTGCTCCACTTCACAGACGCTGAGTGAAAGGAGAATTTTAAAATGACGGGACACTTGATTTTATGACACTTTATTCAACAGGAAGAACATTTCGAGCGTCATACGTCATTACGCTATTTCAACGTCATTGCACATACGCAGTCCTTTCAGTTTCGCTTTTTAATCCGAATAAAAAAAAAGGAAAAACCCACCCCTTTCAATCCGATCGAAATTTGATTCCGATCGAGCTCAATCGGATCAATAAAGGTTGAATAAAAGCTTTTCAGTTCGATTGAGCCGTCAATCCGATTACTAATGGATTTGGTTGCATTTAAATGTTTTGCTGCTGTGCGTCTCTGTGGTGCTGAATTTAGCTGATTCTTGGGCTTGCTTATTTGGTATATGGTTTTTTTTAGACATAAGGTTTTGCATGTAGTCCTCATACATGCCATTTATGATGGAAATAAAGATATTTAGGATGACATGTTCATGTTGCACTAGCATGTGAGTTGTATGGGGTGGGGGTGGGGGGCACTTAAAATGTGGTCACCCTAGGGCACTACACTGTGTTAATCCGGGCCTGATTATATGAGAACTCAACTGAGCTGGACGATGACATTACGGTTTTCTCCAGAGCGGCTATATATATAAATGAACTAACTTAATAACCTTTTTACAACAAAAATGAACTGAACTTACTTAAGCTGGACTGTGGCGCTATTTTCTTCTAAACAAACTTTGTTGCATTATTTTCCTGTTATCTCTGTAAAGCTGCTTTGAAACAATCTGTATTGTAAAAAGCGACTATTAAAACGGCTCATAATTGACCTATGGCTAAGCCACGCCCCCAAACGCTATGAGCCAATCACAGTGCGCATAGCTAACCCAATACACTCGGACATTCTCTGCTTCCACGTCCATTGAAATGCATTGCAGTTAGTCAGTTTTCATTCGTTTTTATACGTTTTTTAAAATGGTCAAACGGTGTGCATGGGGTACATGCAACTCCGACACTAGGTATCCCTAGAGGCAGGGCGACGGTATGTGTATTTTTTACCCTTTCCCAAGCCACATCTCAACCGAGATAAGTGTCTGCTCTGGATTAAGTTATGCGGTGGACCACAACACACGTAGTCAACAACGTATTTGAA
This sequence comes from Rhinichthys klamathensis goyatoka, assembly GCF_029890125.1. Classification (NCBI taxonomy): domain Eukaryota; kingdom Metazoa; phylum Chordata; class Actinopteri; order Cypriniformes; family Leuciscidae; genus Rhinichthys; species Rhinichthys klamathensis. The sequence continues at coordinate 1,039,543 of NW_026606890.1, read as the reverse complement.
CGTTATCTTGAACATCTCTAACGTAACGTTAGGCTAACGTTAGCCTAACATTAGAAAACGTTGACGTTAGCTTCTAGCTGCGTTGTACATCATGTCACTTAGCTTCATTAATGTATCTTTAAATAACCGAGATAACAAATGTTAGCAATGTTGTGCTGAATGATTCATGTAAATACTGCAGTGCATGAACAATGCTGATCCTCTATCTTGTTGTCTGAGATGGTGATAGCAACGAGATGCGGTTTATCATGTTTACACTGTGACCTGTACATTTTTGCCTGGAGCTGAAGCTTTTCATCGACCTTCTCAACAATACATTTATTAATATAACCCTCCAATGAATAGTTAAGGCCCTTTTGGTGACTTCGAGATAATATATAATCTTTCTGTCTCCAAAAATCATCAATTGCCTCCTGTGAAATGTCTCCCACCGTGACAGCGCCTGTCACCGAATGTTGACTGTTTGTCCGAGTGAGTGGAGGGGGCGTGGCTTAGCCATAGGTCAATTACATGCATTTTAATGCTCTTTAATGTTCTAAAAAACTAAAAAAGTTCAAATATAAAAAAAACAATGATAATTTTTTGTATTTCATTTTATAACAAACAAAAAAACAAACCAATCAAACAACCAATATTTATTTATTTATTTATTTTCCAGACAAAGCTCTGCAGAACTTACCCCGCACTCAGAAGAGGATTAGAAAATACTGGGGAAGTTTTAGTGGAACATTATAGTGGCACATTTTTCATGGGCAAGCACCATTCACATTGTCTTAAGCAAAATATAAAGCTCTAGTCATTCCACCTAAACTGTAGCTTTAAAAAGGAGTCTTTCGCCAAAGATATCAGGCTCCTCTCAGAGGAGAGGGCTACACATAAACTACGTTAAGACCTTCTTTTCAGACTTCAACCATGCACTTCAAATATCAAGCATCTAACACCTTCCTCCTGCAACAGACAAAACAGCGGCTTTTGAGGATTTTGAGGCACCCGTGCTTGCCGAGACACATTCAAAACCCTTTTTACTCGTGTCAGAATACATAAATGAAAGACTTTGCTTTGGATGCATCGCAACACTCAGGAATCTTCTGAATGCAGCCATCATTTCCATAAACCCTCTCTATTCGGCACTCTTTGAGAGGAGTTCACTGTTAAGAGTCTTCATGTTAAGAGAAAGCACACTCATTAACTAGTATCCAGCAGGCAGGTTGCTATGTATAAAACCACCTCCAAGGAAAGTTCAGGGAGAAGGATTATCTGCCGAGGCAATATTCGAGATTGCACTCAGTTAATTGCAATTAGGTCATTTAAAGTTTTCCCCAGAGATCTGATCATCTCTTCTGTCCTCGCTTCTGCCATTCTGACTGACACTTTAACCAAAAAAAAAAAACAGCTGACAGTACATTTTCCAATGTATTTTGTAAAATAATGCATATAAACCCTAGACTCTAGTGGCATGTTAGTACCACTATGGTAATTGGAAGGTTCAACTAATGCCCTTTTACGAAGTCTTGATTTTGTTTTTGGACTCTACTTGAATTCGTTTTAATGCTAGAATGGTAAAAACAAAAAAACAAAAAACGCTCAGTAACGCTCTGTTTAGTTCCTGTCTCTATGAAGCCCCTCCTTTTGAAAAGCACACTGTGCTCTGATTGGTCGGCTGGACCGGTGTGTTGGGATTGGTCAAGCACTTCGAGTGTGTTTGGGAAATGTCCCGCCCCTTTCCATAACCGCCAGTTTCAACACACTACTAACTAACTCAACCAGGCCCCGCCCCTTTATTCTGCGTATAAATTATTTAAATTAGGAATATTGTGACGTGTTCGTTCCCAGAAGAAACTCAAGACTACAATGGAGGCGTTTCAGGGAGTTCAGAAACAGTGACACTGATATAAGAACTAATGCTGGAGGGACTTTGTGCTTTGGAAATTTGCTGAGTTTTTTTATGCTCAAACAGCAACATTACTGACAATGTAAAACAGCATAATGGCTCCTCTTTAAGAAAAAACCTCCTCTAACGTTCAGCTAGTGCTCAGGAATTGCAAGTGTTGGCACAATTAGTTTCTGTAAGGGTTGGAACAAGTCGGGAACATGCCGCCAGAGGTAGAGCTATTTGGTAAATATGACAGCTGTTGGCACAGGTCTCTCTCAGCCTCGACCAAACACAGCGGTCCACATTAAATCCACTCCGATGTTAAAAGGTTGTCGTGCAAACAAGCTCGTTTTTCAAAAATGCCATTGCTTTCCAAGGCGAGAAAATAGCATGAGATGACATAAAGAGAAACAAAGTGAGATGAGATTTTGGTACTGGGACAAAGGTTGTCCTTGGGCTTTGGTGTGTACTGTATTTGCCGTGCGCTTATTTCAGGCCGAATAAACAGGATCCCGGGACACCGAGAGCCAGCATGCAGATTTAGTGCCAGAACGAATCAGTCTCCTTTATAACCTCAGAGCCCTGTGCAATCAAAAGTGTGTAAACCCAAAACAAAACGCTTTCACAATCTGAAGTCATGCATGATGCACTTTGAAAAATGAAGTACAGTGATGTGTTATAGCAAGTCCGATTGAATTCCATTACAAGAATGTATCATATATATATATGTATAATATACAAAGCTCTGCAGAAAAAAGGTCCATTCACATCAAGGATGATAACTATAATAACGATAAAGATATATTTTTAAAAATCATTTGACATTTAGAAGAATAGCAGAGTCCACACCACAACGATAACGACAGAGAGGAACGATATCGTTGGAATCGATTTCAGAATGATTTGAAGATTTGATTTCAGTCTTTGGGAAAACGTGAGCTGAATCTGACCCGTTTTCCCCTTCATAGTAAAGAGTCATAGGAGACTGCAGCGACTTCATTGTTAAACCCTCATTAGACATGCTTTCTGATTAAAGAATGGGCAGTTCCTAATGAGGAGGTTGCAAGCAAGATTGGTGTCAGGTTTTCATTCGGGCAATTCAAGAGAATAACCATTTTAATATGGGTAAAGTTCGTTTTGTTGATCTCCTGATTGCCAGAATGGACCCACAACCCAAGAAATTGGTGCAATAAAGGTTAGTAAGAGTTCCAGCATAACCACACCCACTGTGGAAAGAAGTAGCCAATAGGAATCAAGCTAGAGAAATTGACATATTTACCATTGGGTAACAGCTGTGGCTGCAGTGGCTGCTGTTGGACACTCCTTTCCTCTGCATACACACACACACATTACAAAAACACTGCTTAGTCTTCCAAGATTTACTTATTTTAAACTTTATAAGACACCCAGGCCAGTCAAATTTTTGTTTTTAGTAACCCTGGTGCTCAAACTGACCTTTTTATGAGGCTGCAAGAGCAATTTACGCCGCAAAAATTATGTTCTTCCTCTAGAATTTTTGTCCTGTTTTCCAGTACAAATCTCTAAATATTCCAAAATCAAGATACATTTACTTGAAAATGAACTGACTCGACACTTATTAAAACATGTCAGGAAAATGAACTCGTTTTCCCTCTGAAATAAATGTATCTTTCTTACTCCACTGGCATATTTTTCTTGTTTTAAACAAAGTCACTTCAATTTGATAATTTTTCACCCAAAAAAAAAAGACTATCTTAAGGAATTTAGCTTTTCAAGTAAATGTATCGTAATTTAAGAATGTTAAGATATTTGTACTGCAAAACAAGTCAAAAATACTGAGGAAGAGAGTCATTTTTTGCAGAGTAGTTCATAAACTCCCTGTCGAAAGACCAGCTTAAACCAATCTAAGGTTTGCAGGTACTGATTGTAGTTGGTTTAAGCTGGTTTAGAGCCCCAAACCTCACTTAAACCATCAAACGAGGCCAGCCTGATCAGTGGAAACCTGCTGGTTTAAGATGGTGGTGTTTTCAGCACTCGAATCATTTTCGTACACTTTCGTACAGAGAACAACAAGGCCGAGTGTTAGTCTTCTCATGCAACACTCTCACGTACAAGAGTGAATCAACACGGAGCAGACAGCAGTACACTGCTGTTTCTCAGTATTTGTGTCTTGTTTTCCAGTACAAATATCGAAACAAGATTCAGTTACTTGAGGAGCAAAATAATATTAAGACTTGTAAAGAATGTTTAGATAGTTGTACTGGAAAACAAGCCAAAAATACTGAGAAAGAACAGCACTTTTGCAGTGTAGACGCAGACCAGTTAGTGTGAGTCTGACTACAACCAGACACTTCAGGGTAAACATCCAAAATGAGCAGCAAGGCTTGATTTGATGTCATGCAGAGACAAATTGTGGCAATGATTCCCGCTGCAGTTCATCTAAGACATTCGATCACTTACCTGTGCTGTGACTTCTCTGTTTACATCTACACATAACCAAACTACCAAGTAAACAAAGTCTGTCCGGCCAAAAGACAAAACACTAACAAAAATATCTTCCAAGAATGTTTTGCTAATCTTCCCATTAATAATGAAGATGTTATCTCTAAAAATACGCTGAACGTTAAAAACGTTAAAATGTTTTTTTACAAACGGTTCTACGAATGTTAAAGGAACATTCCATTTTAGAATTTTGCAAACATTGTAGGAATGTTACTTTTAAATGTTCTCGGAATGTTCCGAAACAGGGTAGTAACATTTAAAAAAACGGTAACACTTTAAAATAAGGTTCATTAGTTAACTACATTAGTTAACATGAACTAACAATGAACTGCACGTATACAGCATTTATTAATCATTTACTAATACTTTATTAAAATCTTGATAACATTAGTTAATGCACTGTGAACTAAGTGGTTCATGTTAGTTAATACATTAACTAATGTTAACTAATGAACCTTATTGTAAAGTGTTACCAAAAAAAAAAACATTAAATGAACGTCCAACTGAAACGTTTCAGATAACTTTAAATGAACATTTTATTAACGTTAACGTTACATTAACGTATCGTTTGTTCATAACTTTGAGAGAACCTTGCCAGAACATTAGCCAAAGTTCTGAGAACGTTCCATGTTAGATGAGGAACTTGCTTATGAAACAAACATTTTAAACAATATGATGCCTGGGGATTGTGTGTACCAGCCAGATGTGAGCATCTGTTTCGGATTAGCATCACTCTCAGGCTAAGAATCTCCACAACCCTTTTGTTTGCTAAGTGTCTTCTGAGGAAATGTTCGTGCAAATCTACTGGCTTATGCTTGCCGTTTGATTGTAGGATCACATGAAGATGCCTGGACCCATGTGGAAAAACACTTAGCGGTTAGCCGTTAGCTGTTAAATATATAGGATATATTAAGAGTGAATTCCACTGGAAAGTGAGCATCACTTACTACAGTACTTGCTGCGAAGAAAACGCCGTGTACAGCCTACAAGAAGACATACGACTGTTAAGATTGCTGTGGCAGATTCACTATGGCTGGTTGTGTTTTTAAAGGGATAGTTCACCCCCAAAAATTAAATCCTGTCATCATTTACTCGTTCCAAAGCTTTCATCCAACGAAAGACCACTTTGACATTCATTGTATTGAGAAAAAAACAGAAACATTCTTAAAAATATCTTCTTTTGTGTTCCACAGAAGAAAGAAATTCATAAAGGTTTGGAACAAAATGAGGGTGAGACATTATTTACATTTTCGGGTAAACAACACATTTAAGGTGCACTACCATTTAAAAGTGTTGGTCAGTTAAAAAAAAAAAAGAATTAATAGAAAATAAAACAATTTACAAGAACAAGCATAGCCTTCCTCTTTCTGCTTTTGCTTCTGATAGCCTTTAGAGGGAAAAGCTGCCCATAACTGCTGGTCTTCGGTCAGTTTTTTTCGCCATAATAGTTTATAGGCAAAACAGATTCAGAAAGCGATCCAGTGCTTATCTGTGTTTACGCTCTTGAGAGCATCAAATGTTTCTATTTACAATCTGTTTTTGCAGCGTTGAGCAATGTAGCCAATCACAGACATGTCCGTTGATCTTATGAACGCAGTGGCCAATCAGAGGTGTTTAAGTTAGAATCCACTAACCACTGAAAACACTGTGAGTTCTGCATGCTCGCAAATCCTCTCATTATAGCAAACGAAATGTAGACACAATGGGTCTCATTCATGAAACATTCGTAAATATACGAGTAAATATGCGAGTGATTTGCGCGTAAAGAGACCTTCCCGAAAACTCATCTCCTGATTCACAAATACTTCGTAAACGTCAGATGTGATAGTGAAATGTGTGTGTGTGTTAATGAATTCCAATCAGTCGTAAATGGGACGCGCGTGCACGCTCATTCTCAATTACCATAAATCCCGCCCATTAAATCCGACTGACAACTATATATGGCCATCATATTATGACACCAAACGAAGGATTTCAACATGTCTTCTCAAAAACGAATGAAAAAGAAAAATTTCTCAGATGCAGAAATCAAAGTTGTATTATCAGAAGTTCATTCAAAACACCACATTTTATTTTCAAGCGTAGCCTACATAGTGGAGTATCAGGTCCTAAATAAAGGAAGCTTGGCAGCATATTACAGATGCAGTTAATGGAGTTTCATTTGTTAATCAAACAGTCTCAGAAGTAAAAAAAAAAACCCGTATGTAATTACTATATATAATATTTTTTCAAAATGCTGTGTAAATATGTACCCAATTAAGGTGAATTAAAATGCAGCCGTAGTTATTAATGAGCAAAACGTTCGGGCGTTAAACTCACTATTTACGCGTGGCTGGGAGCAGGTGTAGATTTCTTTCGTACCAACTAACATTTGGAAAATACGAACATTTTAATGAATCCGAAGATTTACGCCAGAACCACTTTACACACGATTTACACAAAAATACGTTCTGCTCGTGTTTCATGAATGAGACCCATAGTAAATAAATGATCCCTTGTGCAATACAGACAACTTTAATGATTATAACAGAACTTTGTGAGATCGTGATGCCAATGCCAAATCATGCATGCAGTAGCCTATGCTTGCTTTTCTGTTCAAATGAACAGTGGTTTGTGTATGTACATGTTTTAATAACCAATCATTTTTGGGGAGTATTTATGCTGGGATTATGGCTAGGCGACATGTAACTTGAAACAATTTCATGGAAATTTCATAAACGTACTGAAAAACCAACGCATTCTCATCCCAAGGCGTCATAAATTGACGCTTTTGACATTTCGTCTAAATCCAACGCACATGGCACCCTTTAGCGTCAATATAGTTATGGGTAGGTTTAGGTCTGGGGTAGGGTTAGGCCTTCTGGCGTCTCATATTGACGCTAAAGGGTGCCATGTGCGTTGGATTTAGACGAAATGTCAAAAGCGTCACTTTATGACGCCTTGGGATGAGAACGGGCTGGAAAAACTGATGGTTCTTACATCCCAGATAAGACAGATAAGACAAATCACAATGAATTGCCATTCGGGATCATATGATCATAAACAGGAAAATTACTCTAAAAATATACAGATGCTGTAACTACAAAGTGCATCTTTATCCATTGATGAACGTTCAAAAGTAGTCATTCTGACTAAATAAAATGTATTTCATTATATTACGGTCAGTGTTTTACCAGCGCCCAAATGTATCACCAGTTTGGAGAGACGCTAACGGGACGGTGTGCGACTGCAACTGCCAATGAGACGAATGGGAACGCATTCAGGTATTATCTGTTAATAAACGTGGATGTGTGCTATTGGGTTTGTTTTATTGCGCGCTTTTGAATCAAACCCCTTTGCTAAACCTGCCCAGGCAAAACTTCAGCGACAGATTGTGAAGGATGGAAGCCGTATAAAGTGCAAAAGTAATCAGAGCGGCTGAAATCCATCACTTCTGAAGAAAAGCAGTCAATGAGGATGAAGAGAGAAGGGTTTAGAGAATAGATGAAGCAGTTCAAGCAACACAAAAAGCCACCCAGTGAGATCAGAGTGATTGATTTTACTCTACCAATGTGCCATTTCAAGATTAAAGTCCCAGAACTATTGCGCAGAGGCCCGAATCAAAGGATGTTAGGTTCAAAATGACAAGAGATCACTTAAAGCTATTCTGAGCAAAATTGTTAACACCTGTTCATAAGGATCCATATCGTATTAATGAGGTCTGACTAACAAAAATATATGCGATCTGACGCACTGATGCAAACGCTGAGCTATTTCTGCAAGGGTTTCTGGGCAAATCCATCCAGAGATGCTGAAGTGTTGGTCAGGCTCCAGTCACTGACCAAATCACTGCAATGGCATCTGCAAATGTCTTTAACACATGCTACGTCTGGTCCGCTCTACCATTTTATTCGTAATATGTAGTAAACAACGTGAGGTGGGGATGGATGGCAAGACTTGAAAAGAATGAAAAATGAAAGCTTGTGCTGAATGTTTCTTCGACTGGGACACTTTTGGCCGTGTGGACGTTTAGAAAAGAAATACCCTTAAAATACACTCTGAATAGTTTAAGTCATTTGTCAATTTGCAATTGCCAACAGTGGAAGAATTCTTTTTGATCATTATTCTGAACCAAGAAATTTTATTCCCACCACATCGTTTAAAAAAATAAAATGGCTAACTCCTTTTGTTGCTTTGGATAATTTTATGCCAATTTTATGCATTTTATTCCAGCATAAATGCACAGAAATACTTTCACACTTTCTTCAAAGTTAGGCATAATAAAAAAATACAACTTGACAATCATCTTTCCACACACACACACACACACACACACACACACCAAGGATGCATTAAACTGATCAAAAGTGAGAGTAAAAGTACAAAATATTTATATTTCAAATAAATGCTGTTCTTTTTCACTTTCTATTCATCAAAGAAAATAATGTATCACACTTTCCACTAAAGTATTATGTAGCACAACTGTTTTCAACATTGATAATAATCATAAATGTTTCTCGAGCATCAAATCATCATATTAGAGTGATTTCTGAAGGATCATGTGACTCTGAAGACTGGAGTAATGATGCTGAAAATTCAGCTTTGATCAGAGGAATACATTACATTTTACAATATATTCACATAGAAAACCGCTATTTTAAATGGTAATAATATTACACAATATTACTGATTTTACTGTATTTTTGATCAAATAATTGCAGCCTTGGTGATCAGAAGAGACTTCTTTCAAACGCATTACAAATCTTACCATAGTAGTGTATATAAAAATATACTATTTGGTAACACACATTTTACTATTGTGTTTGAAAAGTAGCAAACAAGTGCATAATAAAAAGTTTCCACAAAAGTTTAAATGTGACTTTCATATCACAAAAAGTGTGAGTCTGTTTTATAAAAACCAGTCCCCCGGGACATAAGAGTGTCTGTCGTTGAGGAAACATCCATCTCTCCTCTCTCTTCTCACCTTCTCTTATCATGCCAACGGTTTCCATCTCCTCAGGGGATTGTGGGTAGGCCACATCCATTACTCCGTGACTGCAGCCCATCGCTCAACAGGGGCTCATTAATAAGTTCAGCTTGTTTTATTGTGGCTTTCTGGCCTATTAGAGCCCGTGAGAGAGCGAGCCCTGGATTCCTGCGACCCTGACAGATTCACCGCACGCCTCTGGCCTCTGTGGCCTGAGCTTTACTCTTTCAGTTTTGTCTTCGGGGGCCGTCAGACACGCCAGACGTCTCATTTGCGGAGCTGCTGGCGGGTTTTGGGGGGAACAGAGGGGTAATAATAGGGCGTCGGAGTGAGACCTTGACATAAGAGCTGGATCCAGTCGAGGAGAGAGAGTGCAAAAGAACGGATCAGAAGCCAGACTAACCACCGTTCGGTCGGGAAACAAGGGCCCTGATATTTAGGCTGCTGAAATGCTGCTTTTAAAGGTCTGTCTTTAAGAGCGTGTGTATGTTTGTTTCTATTTGGATGTGGCCGCTGAGAGGAGCGGTTGCTAACTTAAGGATTCATAATGCCATCCTGAAGTCTGCGGATCCGCTCAGTTTATGACTTTTCCAGCTGTTACGGCCAACGCTCCCGAGATCCATTTTCAGCTTCAGCTTACACAAACAGATCAAAAGTGTCTTTTACATATGAGCATCAGTTTCTGTCGCTGAGTAGCGGTAATAATGGCGATCCAATTCAATGCGACTAAACAACATAAAAAAGTATTAAATATTCACCTTTTTTCCCCCAAAAAATAAAGAAATATTTTTTGGTGATTCTCAAAAACAAAGATATTAAGATATTAAGAGAAATAGAAAAAAAAATATTAATTTGCAAAATTATTATTATTTATTTATATTATTTTTAAATTAAGCTAATGATCAATTAGAAAAAAATCATATGGGGTAATGTAAGTCTCATTTTGACATTTATTCATATTCTGATGACAAAATATAATAATAGTAATAATAATAGTAGAAGTAGTACTAGACCTATACTACTACAAATAATTAGAAATAATGCAAATTATTATTAGAAATTATGCTGAAAAAGTAGCACAGAAATAACAGATCTAAAAACACAAAAAAACGAATTTATATACAATACAATTTATTACGACTGCAAATTGTCAAATCAAACCTTGTCTCCTATATCTAGTACACAACTTCTAGTATATGTATTTATGTATTTATTTAATTACTGTTCATGTTCTGAGTAGTTTTACAAAAAATAATTAAATTAATATAATAAAAGTATATATATAAATGGGGTAATTTTCCCTAAAAAAATGTTAACAGTAGTTTTTCAAATAATAAAAAAATAAATAAACAAAACAAAAATCTACTCTCTTAATAAAAAATACACATCTATGAATCATCAAAAATGATTTTTTGGCACAGAGATTGATATTTCGTATGGCATCGGTGTAAACAGCCATAAGTCCGCTGTGGATCGCTAGTCCTTCAGGAATCACGGCTCAGTAACACAGAGGTCTGCTGTGATTGGTTGCAGTAATACAAAGCAAAGCTGTGATTGGCTAAAGAGGTGCAAAGAACAGCTGTGATTGACTCAGACACACAAACGCACACACTTTTTATTCAGGTCATAAGCTGCTGGGTGTAATAAAAAAAAATAAAAAAAAATGTAATGCTAATTATGCAGAGACAACTATAAGAAAACCAGCTTAGACAATCTTTATTTTTGCAAATTCGTTTAGTGGCGCTAATGGCTCATAAATTACACACAGCATTGTGACCAAACAGTGCTCTTTAAGAACGTGAAAAGTCGAAGGGAAATGTGTTCAAGCAAGCAAGGTTAAATAGAAAAAAAGACGAATAGAGCAGGAAGGCACATAACTCTTCACATTCAGTGATCTTGATTTCCTAAGTTTGATAAATTGTCAAATACATCAAGTTTATACCTCATGCGTAAGTGTCTTTCTGCGCTCAACTTTCTGTTTATAGCTCTCACGATGCCTGTAAATCCTCATCCGTGACTAGACTAATGGAAACACTAACATATGTATGTAAATGAAGCGTAACTAAAGGACAATGTGCTCACTGTCAAACACTTGAGGTGCACAGAACACCCCATTTCTCACTGTACGTACTGAACGTTGAGTGAAACTCTGAGATTTGGTTCCACTGCATAAAATCAAGCCAAACTCTGGACTTAACAGAACATTAAGTTTAGAGTTTCCATTAGAAGTCTCTTAAAGCCAATGCCTTTGCTTTAACAGTGTCTGCAGCTCACTAAGGATATTTTAAAGTCAATGTGAAATCAAAATCAACCCAATTTACTAAACAATTCAGTGGTGCACATTATTCCCAAAGATCTTCATAATCTTTCAACAAATGTAATTATGTCTAAGACTATTTTCATTTTGGCTGATGTCATCAATCACCCTTATTTTCCCATCACCTGTCAACAACTTTTTCCCAGTCCAAACAATTGACTGTGGATAAAACTGGTAAAAACAAGCAGATTTCTTTACTCTAGTTAAAGTAGAGTCGTGTGTTGCAGTGCGAGTGTTCACTAACCTACACAGGTCTTCCCATCAGAGTGAAGCGCAAACTTCATGTGGCAGGAACATCTGGGCCCGTGGTCCGTCTCCTCACAGATGTGCTGACAGCCACCGTTACCATAGTTACACGTCACTAGTCAAGAACATCAACATTAAGAGATTAGAGATCACTTACTTCTAATCACTAACATCTATAAACCCATCCATCCATCTCTCTCTCTCTATCTATCTATCTATCTATCTATCTATCTATCTATCTATCTATCTATCTATCTATCTATCTATCTATCTATCTATCTATCTATCTATCTATCTATCTATCTATCTATCTATCTATGACATTTGCAGTAAAGAATGGGAATCATTTTTCATCTGCTGCTCTTGTAATTTATGAGGTACCTCAGGGCTCTATTTTAGGGCCGTTACTTTTTTCCTTTACATGATTCCGCTGGGCTCTATATTTGATAAATATGCCATTTCATATCATAGTTATGCTTATGATACGCAGTTGTATCTTCCTTTTAAAGCAGGAAGTAATGAGGCTGAAAATTCTCTGCTTGGATTGACTGTTTATACTGTATTTTATTTAATTTTTATTCTAAACTGATTTAATTATTCTTATTTCTTTTGATTATTTTAATTTCTTCTATGTAAAGCACGTTGAATTACCATTGTGTATGAAATGTGCTATATAAATAAACTTGCCTTGCCTTGCCTTGAGGAGGTGTAACGTTCGATTAAAGGCACAATATGTAAGATTTTTTCGCCACAAGAGGGCAATAATAACAAAGGCGTAGGTTGATGACGCAGTGATGAGCTGAATATTGGGACTTGCTGTCCAGCTGATGGATCTAATAATGTTTATGGATGAGTGCAAACATTCATGTTTTTTAACATTGCAGTGGTATGAAGTAGGCCGCGATTGCTAAAAAAACAGATATCACACGCGAGTCCCGCGGATATAAAGCAATAAGGACATTTAATTCTACCGAACTACCCGCAAGTGCTGGATTACTCACACAGGTCAGTTTATTAGACGAATTCAACTTGTGATGGAACGCAGCGCTGCTTCACTTGGTCTAACGTTACACTATCACACTAAACGGCATTTAAATGTGTGTTGAAAGTTATAATGTTATACTACGTGTTAGTTCGTTTGCTATACGAAACTAGCAGTAAGCTAGATCAACATTAGAATAACATACTGACCATATTCTAACATTTCATCATGTTGAGCTAACGTTATATAACATTGATTTGTTTTATGTACATTTGCTCACCTGTCTAATAAAGCTGTCAAGTCGTGACTCGTGAAGCTCTGTCGAGTCCAAGTAAGTCGCGGACGCTAGCTCTCGGCATCTCAAAAACGCCACGCTGATATTGATCCTCATTTTAGTTCTCCTTGTTTGTCCCAAAGTCTGCTTGCCATGGTCTATGTTTGAAAGAAACAAGAACTGTGTGCCGCTAAACGTTACGCACTACGCAGTTGTCCACGTCTGTCGCCATGGTTACGTCATGGCTATGGCAGTATGAACGGAAACCGAGGATAGCGCGGATATTGCGTCATTGACGGGGGACATTTTTTTCCGGGACGGCCACTTATTTAAAATTGGAATTTCTCTGAAATAAAACATCTTTGGAGACTTCTGGGATATTGTAAGTACACAACTGCAGGAAATATATCACACTGTGCAAGTGATGTTTGGATATTTTATTACAAAATTCTTACATATTGTACCTTTAACTCAAATTTTCTAATGTAAAATGACAAAAAGTGATACATTTTTGGCAATATATATATATATATTGTGTCCACCAGTAAAGAGTATGGGCCAGTTTTCAACCATAAAAGGTCATGCCACTAACTTAGTTTCTTTCAATTAAAAAAGATTGCGAAATTGAAATCAGTTTTATCAAAGAATGATCTTGAAAAGGCTATACATGCTTTTATATCTTCGCGGCTGGATTATTGCAAAGCATTACATGCAAGTCAGACATCCTTGTCGAGGTAACAAAATGCAGCGGCCACACTGCTGACAAGAAGAGAGACCGTATAACTCCAGTTTTGGCCTCTTTTCACTGGCTACCGATAAAACAATGGATTAAGTTAAACATTTAGTTATTTGCTTTTAAAGACATCCATGGTTTGACTCCAGAGTACATCAGGGATCTTTTAAACAATCAACTTCCAGATTTTGCTTAAAGGGTTAGTTCACCCAAAAACGAAAATTATGTCATTATTATTTGTACGGTATACTGTCCTTGTCCAGAAAGGAAATAAAGACATCATCAAAGTAGTCCATGTGACATCAGTGGGTTAGTTAGAGTGTTTTGAAGCATCGAAAATACTTTTTGGTCCAAAAATAACGAAAACTAGGACTTTGTTCATCATTGTATTGTCTTCCGGTTCTGTTGTGGATCCGCGTTCAGTGCCGCTGCTGACGTAAGACGCTGCTGACGTGTGTCTGGTGTGTGTGTGTGTGTATTCTGGTTCTGTTGTGGATCCGCGTTCAGTGCCGCCGCTGACGTGTGTCTGGTGCGTCCGTGTATTCGGGTTCAAATAAATATGGCTGGGCAAAAAAATGCAAGTCTTCCTCTGTGTGGAAATCCTTAGACATGTTTGCGAAGAGTGTTTTGTTTCCAGCGTGCGTCTCCCTCAGACTGTAAACGAAGCTCGGGCGCACCAGACACACGTCAGCAGCGTCTTACGTCAGCGGCGGCACTGAACGCGGATCCACAACAGAACCAGAATACACACACACACACACACACACCAGACACACGTCAGCGGCGGCACTGAACACGGATCCACAACAGAACCGGAATACACACACACACACCAGACACACACACACACCAGACACACGTCAGCAGCATCTTACGTCAGCAGCGGCACTGAACGCGGATCCACAACAGAACCGGAAGACAATACAATGCTGAATAAAGTCGTAGTTTTTGTTATTTTTGGACCAAAATGTATTTTCGATGCTTCAACACACTCTAACTAACCCACTGATGTCACATGGACTACTTTGATGATGTCTTTATTTCCTTTCTGGACAAGGACAGTATACCGTACACACATTTTCAATGGAGGGACAGAAAGCTCTCGGACTAAATCTAAAATATCTTAAACTGTGTTTTGAAGATGAACGGAGGTCTGACGGGCTTGGAGCGACATGAGGGTGAGTCATTAATGACATCATTTTCATTTTTGGGTGAACTAACCCTTTAAGTGTAGAGGTGATCTATCTATCCATCCACCCATCCATCCATCCACTTACATTTACAGTCTCGGCTGTTCTTGGTGAGCTGAAATCCCGGTCTGCACTCACAGGCGATGGATCCTTTGGGCGTCTCTCTGCAAATGTGGGCACAGCCGTGATTTTTATCCATGCAGGTGGGCACGTCTTTAGTCCCATTAAAACGCACTGTAGAACATTAAGAAAGGGGGAGACAGAAATTATGATTCCTTTGCAAAACAGAGATGTCTGAATTGTTTACAAATGTCATGCAATAAATCACTTTATATTTATTTGTTTCTAGGTTTATCACATTGCTCCGGGTAGCTCCACCCACAGTGAAACCTCATTGGTCCAAAATCCTGTTCCACATACGCTACCAGTCATCAGTTGAGTAGGTACGATTTTTTTATGTTTTTGAAAGAAGTCTCATATGCTCATTTCTGTGATCAAAAGTAATATTGTGAAATATTATTATAATAAAAAAAAAAAAAGTTTTAAATGCGATTATATTGTCAAATGTAATTTATTCCTGTGATCAAAGCTGAATTTCAGCATCATTACTCCAGTCTTCAGTGTCACATGATCCTTCAGAAATCATTCAGATATGATGATTTGATGCTCAAGAAACATTTCTGATTATTATCAATGTTGAAAACAGTTGTGCTGCTTAATATTATTGTGGAAACTGTGATGTATACTGGGATGAATACAATTTTCAAAAGAACAGCATTTATTTAAGTCTTTACTGTAACTTTTGATCGTTTCAATGCATCCTTGCTGTGTAAAAATACAATTTATTTCAGAAATGAAAACTTACTGACCTCAAACTTTTGGACAGTAGTGTATATGTATATCAACAATAAAATATATTTTGACTGGCTATGATTTTGTTGCTTTGCTCGCCATTTTTAATTTCAGAGAAAAGAAAAAAAACACATTGGAAACTTTTATCACTTCTGGTTAGGAAACATTGATTACTGATGCATGACAAACAGTTCAATTACTCTCAGGAACAGCAGCTTTGGGATTTCCTTCAGTTTATACCACAAGTCTGAGCACAAACACATGCCAACCGACCTATGAAAATAAAATTTTCACTATTGTATCACTATACACCTTCAAGCATATACAATATCCCTGGCTCGTCATCATGAAACAGAAGTTGCGATCGTCTTTTCTTCTCTATTGTGACGTATATCTGAGTGAAACGGCTTCTCAAACAAGAACAAATGTATAGGGCGGGGCTTGTGGAACTGATTGGATGGTTGTGATTTGCTATTGGTCGATATCACGTGAGTGACAGGTTGCCCCGCCCTCAAAATCAGAGAAGAGAAGAGATGTCACTGCAAGAGGGAGGGGAAGTTATTTTAATTCAAGATCACGAGGGATTCATCCATAATAAATAAGAATTGTCATTTTTGATTTCACGGAGACTTTAAGAGCGTTTGGACGTCTGGTTCGGCTCGGTGAGAAAAGTATCAGCCATTCAGAACCAGAGGAACTGGGTGAGTGTTGCTTTTCTTTGACTGACCCCAGATCAGACTCATGTTCACCAGTGTTTGAACAGTAAGAGGAGAATGAAAGCACCCCTCTGACTTCAGACCCCAGGACGCATCTGTGTCAACAGACCCGCGGCACCCTGGGAAAGCAGCACACTGAAGGGAACATCTATACCCAAGGTTATATGAGAAAACAGTTTATATCACATTTATCCGACAGGAGTCAGTTACATATGCAGCCAAACTTGACAGAACTTTTACAGTAAAAAAAAAAAACGTGAACAGGAAAATATACCAGTAATATTCGAAATCCCTTGCAACTGCATACTACTTTTTCAGAAAATGATGTAAAACAAAATACATTATGCAATGATAATATTTTAAACAGTAGTATGATACATTGTTGGCACATGACCTCATCATGCTCATGTGAATGGCATCCAAGTCAGTGTTGTTCTTGTTAACTAAAACTAAAAAAGTCGTTTTTAAAAATCGTTTTCGTTAACTGAAATAAAGCTGAAAATAATAAAATAAATTATTTTTTAATAAAATTAAAAAATAAATATTAGATGAAAAATGTACAAAACTAATTAAAGCTAAATGGAAATATATAAAAAAAAACGGATTAAAAAGACAAAAGCAGTATCACTTTAAACAGTATCACAAAAAAATTGACTAAAACTAAAATGAAAACTGAAAAATGTAAAAAAAAAAATACTATAATAGTATATATAAATAATACTAAAATAACACCTCTCAGATATAAAAACACTTATTGTGCATTTTTAATTCTTTAAAAACGGCAATTGAATTAAATAATGTAAAAAAAATTACGGCTAATATTTTTTCCATTTTAGTTCATTTTGTCGCATGACTGTTGTATACTTTACATTTCAGCCTATATTCCATGCATACAGAAAATTACACGTATGCATATTGCAGAAATAATACGGTAGCATGCAATTCCCAACATAGTCATTGACTGTACATTTTACATGCTTATTCAGTCAACTTCCAAACACAGCTCATCTCTTAACAGGTTTGGTCAGTCAAAATGCTTGTAATAAAATCTAGCAGTTTAGGCCTCAAATAACAACAGTGAGAGCAGAAATACACTTTTAAAGACACACACACACACACACACAGACCCCGAGGCCATGCAGTATTTTAGCAGCTTTACAGGAAACCTTTCCCCTCCACACATGAAAAGCGCTGACAAATGTGGACAGAGGGGCGACAGGACTGAATGTTTTGCTTTCAATTGGTAATTCACAACCTTTCACATCTGCCGGCATCACTTTGATTAATTAGAACCTTTTGTTTTCCATTTCTTCTGCCAGAAAACAAAATCGGACCATTTTTTATTCTCGCTGCTCCTGGGAACTGATGTCTGAGGAACTTTCCAATTTCTCTAATTCATTCTCTGGGTCTAAATCTCCCCCGTTTGCAGCCGAGAATGATAATGTTTTCACTGATCGCTTCAACGTCGTCGCCCTACAAAACTTGAGTCGTTGTGCCGCATATTTGCACGATTCCCTGGAAAACAGACAGATGGAGGAACTTCTGTTGTTGGTAAACCACAGACTCCATACTTAAGGTCATTTCACGTGTAATGTTGCCAACACATTAAACTCTAAACGAAGCATAAACCCATCAGAATTCAACTTTAGACCCTTTATTACGTTCAAAGCACAATCAATGAACGAGACAATTCGAATGACATGCATTTTTTGTTTGCATTACATTGTACGACTTTGCTCATAAGTTTGTGATGTGTGACGTCATGATTTTGCAAAGCTTAAATATGAACTCTTTCAACAAGGATGCATTACATTGATCAAAAGTGACAGTAAAGGCATTTATAATTTCCTACACAAATGTTGTTGTTGTTTTGTTTCCAAAACAATATGAAGCAGCACAACTGTTTTCAACATTGATAATAATCAGAAATGTTTCTTAAAGGGATACTTCACCTCTGGAAAGATGAATGTGTATTTAAATGTGTGTACATTTATGTAGAAGAAATGTGAAATTATTTTTGAATTTGGAGCTTTCTAGACTGAGAAAAGCCAGAAAATGTATTTTTGGCTTATGTGGATGAAAGACAACAACTCCCAGAATTAGGGATGTCCCGATCCGATCATGCGATCGGAAATCGGGCCCGATCACGTGGTTTCAGACTCGATCGGAATCGGACGTTACCTCCCGATCAGGACTCGGATATATGTAAATTAGGGGTATAACGGTACATGTATTCGTACGAGGCTTCCGGTTCGGTAAGCATACAAACCGAACGATTCCTAGGACCATTTTTCTGCCGACAAAATCCGTGCTGGCGCGATCACCACAACGTTGCGCAACATCAAATGGAAAACGTAATGAAAGCGGAACGAAACTGCGCTACTCATTATATTGTGCTTAACGGACCATTTATCAGTTCGGACCAGCAACATCTGTGCAGCGTGAGAACAAGCGACACAGCGCTAAGAGATCCAGTGAAGAAAACATTTGAATTCGCCACTGAAGTAATAACATCGCTGCGAGATCTAGTGAGAAGCATTCAAATTTCTCCGTTATTAACCGTGGATCTCTATTAGATCAAACAGCGCTGACGTGGAAACCAGGAGAAACATTGTGCCGTGAATGAACATGGATTTAATGTTGCACTTCAAAATTCAAATATTATATAAATATATATTTAAATGTTATTTTTAATGTGATTACCAAAACATTATTTGTTCATCCTTCAAAGATTACCCCCATGTATAAACCTGAAAGTTTCAAGATGTAGGAAAACTCAAACTTATTTAAAAATATTTTTTCTTTTAATAAATAGGAAATTTCTCTGGCATTTCTTTCTTTTTGCTGTATCGTATCGAACCGAACCGCGAATTTTGTGAACTGTTACACCCCTAATGTATATATATATATGCTCTCTTTTTTTTTTAAAAGACTTTTTATTTTTTGTTTACATGCCTGCCGGGTATTTTAAGTTGAGGTGCTATTTGTTTTTATATTAGACTTTTTCTATATTTACAGTTGCACTAAAGTCCAAAAGTGAAGAATTTATGTTATTTATTACTTGATTGTTCAAGCTACCTCACAGAAGTGCTCTGTTTGTTAACAGTTGTTGAATGTTAAAATAAGGTGAATTAAATTAAAAATATTTTTTTCGCTCTTCTTTATTCTTTTTTTATGTATTATATAAGTATCGGATCAGGACTCGGTATCGGTAGATACTCAAAATCAAATGACTCGGACTCGAGGGCAAAAAAACCTGATCGGGACATCCCTACCCAGAATGCACTTGCTTCGCTGCCCCAGGAGGCCACACCTACCGGTAACAGAGCGCAGTAGTTAAACAACAAGGCTAGGCTACTAGTGAGTCTCCGTGATGAGTCTGCCCGGGATTTCGAGATCGCACAAAATGTCCGGGAATTTACTGTGGCGAGCAGGACGAGTGAGGGCCGCGGGAGAACGACACGAGTCATGTTTACTGTGGCGAGCAGGACGAGTGAGGGCCGCGGGAGAACGACACGAGTCATGTTTACTGTGGCGAGCAGGACGAGTGAGGGGCCGCGGGAGAACGACACGAGTCATGTTTACTGTGGCGAGCAGGACGAGTGAGGGCCGCGGGAGAACGGCGCGAGTCATGTTTACTGTGGCGAGCAGGACGAGTGAGGCCCGCGGGAGAACGACACGAGTCATGTTTACTGTGGCGAGCAGGACGAGTGAGGGCCGCGGGAGAACGACACGAGTCATGTTTACTGTGGCGAGCAGGACGAGTGAGGGCCGCGGGAGAACGACACGAGTCATGTTTACTGTGGCGAGCAGGACGAGTGAGGGCCGCGGGAGAACGACACGAGTCATGTTTACTGTGGCGAGCAGGACGATTGAGGGCTGCGGGAGAACGACACGAGTCATGTTTACTGTGGCGAGCAGGACGAGTGAGGGGCCGCGGGAGAACGACACGAGTCATGTTTACTGTGGCGAGCAGGACGAGTGAGGGCCGCGGGAGAACGACACGAGTCATGTTTACTGTGGCGAGCAGGACGAGTGAGGGCCGCGGGAGAACGACACGAGTCATGTTTACTGTGGCGAGCAGGACGAGTGAGGGCTGCGGGAGAACGACACGAGTCATGTTTACTGTGGCGAGCAGGACGAGTGAGGGCCGCGGGAGAACGACACGAGTCATGTTTACTGTGGCGAGCAGGACGAGTGAGGGCCGTGGGAGAACGACACGAGTCATGTTTACTGTGGCGAGCAGGACGAGTGAGGGCCGTGGGAGAACGACACGAGTCATGTTTACTGTGGCGAGCAGGACGAGTGAGGGCCGTGGGAGAACGACACGAGTCATGTTTACTGTGGCGAGCAGGACGAGTGAGGGCCGCGGGAGAACGACACGAGTCATGTTTACTGTGGCGAGCAGGACGAGTGAGGGCCGTGTGGAGAACGACACGAGTCATGTTTACTGTGGCGAGCAGGACGAGTGAGGGCCGTGGGAGAACGACGCGAGTCATGTTTACTGTGGCGAGCAGGACGAGTGAGGGCCGTGTGGAGAACGACACGAGTCATGTTTACTGTGGCGAGCAGGACGAGTGAGGGCTGCGGGAGAACGACACGAGTCATGTTTACTGTGGCGAGCAGGACGAGTGAGGGCCGCGGGAGAATGACACGAGTCATGTTTACTGTGGCGAGCAGGACGAGTGAGGGCCGTGGGAGAACGACACGAGTCATGTTTACTGTGGCGAGCAGGACGAGTGAGGGCCGTGGGAGAACGACACGAGTCATGTTTACTGTGGCGAGCAGGACGAGTGAGGGCCGTGGGAGAACGACGCGAGTCATGTTTACTGTGGCGAGCAGGACGAGTGAGGGCCGCAGGAGAATGACACGAGTCATGTTTACTGTGGCGAGCAGGACGAGTGAGGGCCGTGGGAGAACGACGCGAGTCATGTTTACTGTGGCGAGCAGGACGAGTGAGGGCCGTGGGAGAACGACACGAGTCATGTTTACTGTGGCGAGCAGGACGAGTGAGGGCCGCGGGAGAACTGCGCGAGTCATGTTTACTGTGGCGAGCAGGACGAGTGAGGGCCGCAGGAGAACTGCGCGAGTCATGTTTACTGTGGCGAGCAGGACGAGTGAGGGCCGCGGGAGAACTGCGCGAGTCATGTTTACTGTGGCGAGCAGGACGAGTGAGGGCCGCGGGAGAACTGCGCGAGTCATGTTTACTGTGGCGAGCAGGACGAGTGAGGGCCGCGGGAGAACGACACGAGTCATGTTTACTGTGGCGAGCAGGACGAGTGAGGGCCGCGGGAGAACGACACGAGTCATGTTTACTGTGGCGAGCAGGACGAGTGAGGGCCGTGGGAGAACGCCGCGAGTCATGTTTACTGTGGCGAGCAGGACGAGTGAGGGCCGCGGGAGAACGACACGAGTCATGTTTACTGTGGCGAGCAGGACGAGTGAGGGCCGCGGGAGAACGGCGCGAGTCATGTTTACTGTGGCGAGCAGGACGAGTGAGGGGCGCGGGAGAACGACACGAGTCATGTTTACTGTGGCGAGCAGGACGAGTGAGGGCTGCGGGAGAACGACACGAGTCATGTTTACTGTGGCGAGCAGGACGAGTGAGGGCCGCGGGAGAACGACACGAGTCATGTTTACTGTGGCGAGCAGGACGAGTGAGGGCCGTGGGAGAACGCCGCGAGTCATGTTTACTGTGGCGAGCAGGACGAGTGAGGGCCGCGGGAGAACGACACGAGTCATGTTTACTGTGGCGAGCAGGACGAGTGAGGGCCGCGGGAGAACGGCGCGAGTCATGTTTACTGTGGCGAGCAGGACGAGTGAGGGGCGCGGGAGAACGACACGAGTCATGTTTACTGTGGCGAGCAGGACGAGTGAGGGCTGCGGGAGAACGACACGAGTCATGTTTACTGTGGCGAGCAGGACGAGTGAGGGCCGCGGGAGAACGCCGCGAGTCATGTTTACTGTGGCGAGCAGGACGAGTGAGGGCCGTGGGAGAACGACACGAGTCATGTTTACTGTGGCGAGCAGGACGAGTGAGGCCCGCGGGAGAACGACACGAGTCATGTTTACTGTGGCGAGCAGGACGAGTGAGGGCCGCGGGAGAACTGCGCGAGTCATGTTTACTGTGGCGAGCAGGACGAGTGAGGCCCGCGGGAGAACGACACGAGTCATGTTTACTGTGGCGAGCAGGACGAGTGAGGCCCGCGGGAGAACGACACGAGTCATGTTTACTGTGGCGAGCAGGACGAGTGAGGCCCGCGGGAGAACGACACGAGTCATGTTTACTGTGGCGAGCAGGACGAGTGAGGGCCGCGGGAGAACGCCGCGAGTCATGTTTACTGTGGCGAGCAGGACGAGTGAGGGCCGTGGGAGAACGACACGAGTCATGTTTACTGTGGCGAGCAGGACGAGTGAGGGCCGCGGGAGAACGACACGAGTCATGTTTACTGTGGCGAGCAGGACGAGTGAGGCCCGCGGGAGAACGACACGAGTCATGTTTACTGTGGCGAGCAGGACGAGTGAGGGCCGCGGGAGAACGCCGCGAGTCATGTTTACTGTGGCGAGCAGGACGAGTGAGGGCCGTGGGAGAACGACACGAGTCATGTTTACTGTGGCGAGCAGGACGAGTGAGGGCCGCGGGAGAACGACACGAGTCATGTTTACTGTGGCGAGCAGGACGAGTGAGGGCCGCGGGAGAACTGCGCGAGGCCGGTGGTGAGATTACGGATGAGCGACACCTGTGAGATGCACCGGTCTCGTATCTCTCACGGAGGAGCGGGAATTTTCTTAGCAATGTTAAAACGCACATCAACCATCACTTGTTTAGTGTTCATGTAAACACTACATTCAGATTCACCAATCGGAATTAATTCAGTTAGATTGAAACAAAAGGTGTGCATGTAAACAATGAATGGCAACTGCAGAAAGCAAAAGCTGAATCCCGGACATCAACGGCCGGACATGTCTGGGAAAAAGAGGATGGTAACCCCTACTACTCAGCTTTCTCCACAGAACAAGAGCCTGCTAGCTTAGCTTCCAAAAAAAGATGTCTGACACTATGTGTGCATTCTGTGAGTGAGATCCCACCCTCTATGGGCGGGTTGAGAACATGCGGGACAGCCCCTACTACTGACTGTAGTCTTTAGCCTCTGGCCAAAAAATCCTCCGATGGCGCAAAATGATGATTTTTGCGCCATCGGAGGATTTTTTCCAGACAAAAAAATACATAAATCTCTCGTCTCAGGGGATATCCATGAGGGTGGAAAGCACGGTAATTTGAAAATACTACAGGTTTCCTACTAATACAAAGCTTAATGCTAAATCCTGAAGCATCCATTTAAGCAGCAAATCATCATATTAGAGTGATTTCTGAAGGATCATGTGACTCTGAAGACTGGAGTAATGATGCTGAAAATTCAGCTTTGATCACAGGAATAAATGACATTTTACAATATATTCACATAGAAAGCATTTCTTTTAAATGGTAATAATATTTCAAAAAAAATTTTTACTTTATTTTTGATCAAATAAACTCAGCCTTAGTGAACAGTGTGTACATAAGTTTTCACTGTTTAATGTGCTGACTTCCCTGCTACCTCGCAATCACATAAACCCAGCTTTTCATGACTAGATCGTCCACGCTTTTCATGTGGAGTCATGCGAAAGGCCTTTATGAGAGAGAGAAGGTGTGCAGGTCACTTTACGTAGACCTAAGAAATGAGACGTAAATCATGCAAGTTCAAAAACAGTCCAGAGAGAGAGAGAGAGAGAGAATCATATCACTGAGGGTCTAAGACCTCTACATCTACAGACCCATTCATCACAGCCGGGTCACAGAGACCTGAAGACTCTCAGAAGAGCAGTAAAACGCTCAAGTGCTGATACAACGAGCCCACCCGTAACTCCCTGCCGAATTCCTGCCGTTTTTATCATTACGAGCGTTATTCTAATCTCTCCCGGGACTCCCGGCTTAAGAAAAATGGAGTTGAATGATCGGAAATAGGAAGAAATTCACACAAGTGCTCGGGGAAAAAGCGATGGGAAAGCCATTTGAAGGGAATAAAAAGTGTCCGATTAGGGTCTGCAGCCTGTTAAAACAAACACGAGCCTGTTAAACGCGTCCATACGTGGAGGACGACGGCGGGATAGACACTTTACTGAGTGACGGCCAGGGACAAGAGTTGGAGGCCAAGTCACCGGGGTTTCACGGCACTGAGAAACTGCATTTCATTCAATTTTCTACATCAAACGATCATAATGCACTCACTCCAAAAGCTTCTCACAGATGATTATAGAACATCAAAGACTCTAGGATGAGGCATCTTGCGTCATGATGGAATTACCGTAATTATTATGAGACTTTGCAAAGACTCGAAGAACAAAGAAAGTGCAACAGATAATGAAACGACACATCAAACTTCCACTGTTGAAGGCTCTGGCTGCTACTTTTGACATGATAATGGGAATTTCATACAATTATACAAAGTGTAAGCACTGTAATAAAAGATTTTTCAAAGTTGTAAATAAAGCAAAGATTACTGGAGTTTGTTTTACAAGAAAATACTAAGATTTATTAAGTACTTATATATTAAGATTGACTCTGTAGTGTTCAGTTACTGGAAATTATTCAAATGATTAATGATTCAATGGTTCAGAGTCATTTATGATGTCATTATCAAGGCCAGATGTTGACAATTTGGAGGGAAATCTGCAGAGTTCATTTAAACTTTAACGTGTTAAATGGAGCAGATTGGTAAAAAAAAAGAAAAAAAAAAGAAGTTGATTGGAGATTATTAAAAGAAAATTCTATTTCAGTCTTTCTTCACGTTTAATTCAATGTGTTAATTTGCCATTTCTTTATTTGTTAAATTGGTAACTTTACAATGAGGCTTCACTTGTAAACATTGCTTAATAGTTGGAGGCCTTAAGCACATTTTCGCGCAAATTCATCTAAAAGCGCCAAATTTGGCACAGATGTAGCTCACATCATACTGAAATGATTTAGCTAGGGCGCCGGAGACAGCGACCCTCGGGGCCAAGATGGCGGCCAAATCCAATATGGCCGCTGCCTGATAAGGGTTCCGGTTATAACTTTTGAACCACATGAGTTACAAATACAAACTTGATATGTTTTTCAGCTTAATTGATCATGGGAAACACATAGGAATGTTTATATTTATGACACAGTATATCTGGACCCCTTGATCCTCCAATTCCAATATGGCCGCTGTCCAAAAACGCATTTTGGGGTGTAGTATGGGGCCTTACACCCCATTGTTTGCGCAAATTCATCTACAAGCACCAAATTTGGCACAGATGTAGGCTGAGGGCATACTGAAATGATTTAGCCAGGGCGCCCGAGCCAATGGTCCCTGAGACCAAGATGGCGGCCAAATCCAATATGGCCGCCGCCTGAAAGGGATTCGGCTATAGCTTTTGAGCCAGATGAGATACAAATACAAACTTGATGTCTATTTTACCTTTTTTGACCAAGAGAAACCCATAGGAATACTTACATTTATGATTGGGTATATCAAGAAGACTGGTAAGACTGAAGCCAAAACGCTTTTTCAGACAGCGGCCATATTGAATTTAGGGAATTTGGGGGAAATTGCTTAAATTCAATATGGCCGCTGTCCGAAAAAGCGTTTTGTATGGAAGTAAAATAATCCCAAATGTTTTTGAAACAAAAAGCCTGTTGAATTGTACTACTTGAAAAAAATATGCATTGCATTAACCCTGCTTGTATTTTAATGCATTGTATTTTTAGGGCTTGTATTTTTATAGGCTGAAATTTAGCATGGTTGAATATTTAAGCTGTGAATATTTCAAATCAAAACATTTCAAACACATTTTCATTAGTAAAATTTCAATAATCCATATTCACCTTTCATATTTCACTTCCAAAATATTCAAACTGATTAAAAATACAACCTATAATATTCAACAGGCGGTTTTCGGTCCATTTTATTTCGCTTTGCAAATTCGCTTCCACAAATTCAGTGGTTCAAATTCGACAGTAAATTCAACGTTGACATCCAGGAGCTGCAGGAAAAGCAGTAGATTACCGAGCATAATCTCCATCTGCTGTTAGTCGACCACACCAGCAGGGGGTGCAAGCGCGTGTTGTTGAGAAGACCAGAGCAACAGTTAGACTAGAGCAAGCCATTCATTCATAAAAACTCAGCATGCATTACGTTTTTTGTGACGATTATCTGGGTCAGTATATATGCGGAAAAGATGATATCTAAAGGCACAAAAGCTGTTTTTATGTTTCATTCATTGTTACTTTCCCTGTGTAGCCTTATGTTATCAGCCTTTTCTACAGTGAACGGGATTATAATCTGTTTCCCTCAATACATCATCATACTCAAAGATTCCCCGAATTCCGTCAGGACAAAGCGCTTAACGTAGCTTAATGGACTACAGTACAGTGATATAAAAGACCAAACTCGCACCTTATTTGGAAAGTATGTATTGTACATGTACTGCATTAGGTTAAACTGGGAAGTAGCACTTTCATATTGTTGTTCTATATTGTTAGTTTAACTAGTCGCTTTGGATAAAAGTGCCAGCTAAAAGACTAAATGTAAAATTGGGTTGACATTCGCACATTTAGGGACCGTCTCTAAAGTAACAAGTCCTATAGGCCTAAACGTTTCTAACTATATAGCAAACTTCAATCTATTTGAATAAATTGCGCATTATGCCTGAGCCTGACACCTACACGAACACTTTACAGTTGGTTTTATGACTGTAAGTCGTTCTTTTCAAATGGTATTTAAGTTAGAAACGTGTATACCAATGTCGTATGTAACTTTAGAGACGGTCCCTAAACGTGCGAATGTCCAATGTCAAACCAAATTTATGCCAGTATATCACTGGGAAACGCTCAGCATTAAACTTTGCGCGTTAAATTCATATTCTGAGTCCATCTGCTAGCCTGCGAGTTTGGTCTTTTATGTCCATTAAGCTACGTTAAGCGTTTTATATGTCCAGCAGGGGAATCCTGACATATTGAGGGAAACCAAACCCTAGTACTGCATGCAGCACATCGCTGCAATATAAGGTTAAGGCAACTAAACAACCAAGAGAAATATGTCAAATGTAACACTGGATCTGTACATCCGCATCGGGGAATAACATTATCGTTCATGGTAGAGAAAGATGCATGTAGGCTACACAGGAAAAGTAATCGTGAACACACTGAATTTCACATAAAACAGACGTCATAATAATCACAAATACACTTACATTTTTGTAAATAAGTTTTTATGAATGAATGGCTTGCTCTAGTCTAACTGTTGCTCTGGTCTTCTCAACAACACGCGCTTGCACCCCCTGCTGGTGTGGTCGACTAACAGCAGATGGAGATTATGCTCGGTAATCTACTACTTTTCCTGCAGCTCCTGGATGTCAATGTTGAATTTACTGTCGAATTTGAACCACTGAATTTGTGGAAGCGAATTTGCAAAGCGAAATAAAATGGACCGAAAACCGCCTGTTGAATATTTTAGGTTGTATTTTTAATCAGTTTGAATATTTGGGAAATGAAATATGAAAGGTGAATATGGATTATTGAAATTTTACTAATGAAAATGTGTTTGAAATGATTTGATTTGAAATATTCACAGCTTAAATATTTAACCATGCTAAATTTCAGCCTATAAAAATGCAAGCCCTAAAAATACAATGCATTAAAATGCAAGCAGGGTTAATGCAATGCATATTTTTTTCAAGTAGTACAATTCAACAGGCTTTTTGTTTCAAAAACATTTGGGATTATTTTACTTCCATAGTTTTGGCTACAAATTTTGAATCAAATGCGCTACAAATGAGGATGTGATGTCTATTTTATGTTTATTGACACACAGGAAGTCCTTTGGCATATTTATATTTATGCTTGTGTAAGTCTGGAACCTGTATTCTTTTCAAGACTGTGGTTGAAAATCATTTTTTTTACCACAACTTTTAAGGTTATTCTCAATGTTGATTCATTTCCTTATAAAAGTGAAATGCTTTTCAGTGTACCACAGGTGAATACATTTCAAAGTGTAATCATATAAGAAAAAATAAGACACAATTATTGCAATGCAATATTTATATTATCTCAAATTGATAAAAGAATAATATAATAATATAGTCAATTTGTCTAAAACTCTTAAAGGTTTGCTTAGCATAACAAAAAAACAGCAATAACATAAAAAAACAACAGTGAATTCTCATGGTCTTTCACATGAATTATCCTTATCACTCACAATCACCGGATCTCTCATCATCTCCACCATCATTGTTTGTACAAGCACCCTCACATGCACATATAGAAGTGCAACGAACTCCGGCTTTACAGCACTTACAGTGCCCTCTACATGCTGTCTTGCAGCCACAGTGGAGGAGAATGGTGCAGGCTTTACTGGCGTCTCCGAGATAAGTCCAGTAAGGTTCCCACGTCTTGCTCGTAGACTCTCGATACCATCCCCATGCATTGAACTCATGGGGATATCTTGCTGGACAGCGGTTGCCTGATTCCTGTAGAAGCTGGCCTGCAGCAATGCTCTTTTGATGTGCTGAATCAGTGCAGCTTGGGTAGGAGGCAGGTTCTCGAGAGACTTGGTACCATTCAAGAAAAGGTGATGTCTAGCTTCATCCACGTGGCTGAAACCACAGCTCTTGCTGTAAATGATGACTACCATACATTCCAGTCTTTGGACATGGACGTCATTGTTGATCTGTTCAGGCTCCAAGGTGAGGGTAACCAGGGATTCTGTGAGATCTGGTGTTGCCTCCCAAGCTGCCCATGCACTCTTTTTCCCATGACCCAGGAAGGCTGAGGTTGTGTCACAGCCTGTTAAAGTGTGGAAGAGTAGTAAGGCCAGTGACTTCTGGGGACCAAGATCCTTGCTGTTTTCATGAGCGGGAATGTCCCTATAGTTTTTTCCACCTGCAAAGCCGATCCAGAGCTCTGTGAGGCCGAGTGCGTTGAAGAAGTGGACGGCAAGTATGACAACATCGCTGTCGACAGTCCGGACAAAGGCCTTTTTATGGCCATTGGCCCCAGCATGTGCAAGATGCAGGATTATTCTTGTATCTGCTTCTGGATGATTACAAGGCTGAAGGGCAGGCATGTCATACCCTTGTCTGTTGGAGAGTACAGCATCTTTCTTTTACTTGACATGCCATGCTTGTTTATCTCTTCACTGATATATCCAAATAGTTCATCCTTGTTGTCCTCATTTTTTCAGGAAGTCACTGTTCCAGTTACGTTTTGGAATTGGAGTTCTCCCATCTACTTTAGTTTTTGATCCGGTTCCTCTGCGTTGGTGAGTTTGTGTTTTGAGGTTCTCCTCTGGATATGTATCAAACGCAATATCCAATCGCGTGACAGATTCATAGCTCATGTGTGACCTCACAAACCCAGCAATATTGGTGTTAACGTAGTCATGGAATGTTTTTTCAGTAGTTGGCCAGACCATTTGGACCATTACAGCACCATTAAACACAACTACAGTTGCATCTCTAGCTGCTGCTACATGGGTTTTTTTCACCTTCATGCATTTGAGAATGTCTGACTTTGTACCATTGCGTAAACGCCCCTGGTTGGATATGCTGGCTGGTTCCCTTTTTGATTTTAGAACCTGAAGAATTCTGCCATGTCTGCATCAGGCCTGGACTGAAGGGAAAGCTCACCACATCCCAAAGATGCTCTATTGGGTTGAGATCTGGTGACTGTGGGGGCCATTTTAGTACAGTGAACTCATTGTCATGTTCAAGAAACCAATTTGAAATGATTCGAGCTTTGTGACATGGTGCATTATCCTGCTGGAAGTAGCCATCAGAGGATGGGTACATGGTGGCCATAAAGGGATGGACATGGTCAGAAACAATGCTCAGGTAGGCAGTGGCATTTAACCGATGCCCATTTGGCACTAAGGGGCCTAAAGTGTGCCAAGAAAACATCCCCCACACCATTACACCACCACCACCAGCCTGCACAGTGGTAACAAGGCATGATGGATCCATGTTCTCATTCTGTTTACGCCAAATTCTGACCATCTGAATGTCTCAACAGAAATCGAGACTCATCAGACTAGGCAACATTTTTCCAGTCTTCAACTGTCCAATTTTGGTGAGCTCTTGCAAATTAGGTTGTGCGTGTTGTGGCTTCACAGATGCTTTGCTGCATACCTCGGTTGTAACGAGTGGTTATTTCAGTCAAAGTTGCTCTTCTATCAGCTTGAATCAGTCGGCCCATTCTCCTCTGACCTCTAACATCAACAAGGCATTTTCGCCCACAGGACTGCCGCATACTGGATGTTTTTCCCTTTTCACACCATTCTTTGTAAACCCTAGAAATGGTTGTGCGTGAAAATCACAGAAACTGAGCAGATTGTGAAATACTCAGACCGGCCCGTCTGGCACCAACAACCATGCCACGCTCAAAATTGCTTAAATCACCTTTCTTTCCCATTCTGACATTCAGTTTGGAGTTCAGGAGATTGTCTTGACCAGGACCACACCCCTAAATGCATTGAAGCAACTGCCATGTGATTGGTTGATTAGATAATTGCATTAATGAGAAATTGAACAGGTGTTCCTAATAATCCTTTAGGTGAGTGTATATGTATGTCTATGGATCTTGCTCACAAGCATGGAGTAGCACTAAACAGCTGCTCCACCACTGTCCATACAATCAACTAGTATTCTCAATATTTGCTCAGTATTGCCCAAATCTATGCTGGAATTCTGACTCTCCCTCATATATGCCTTCCCTACATTCCAAATATTCCCACCAATTTTCTAATTGATAAAGTATGAATGATCAGGTAGATGCTTTCTTGTAAATGCAAATTTGGGGTATAAACATAGGCAACCACAAATGTAAGGATTCTCATGTTTGTCATGGTAAAAAAAAAAAAACACATTAAGTTGTCATTTGGTTCAAAAGTTGTCAAAACCCTTTTTCGGACAGCGGCCATATTGAATTTTAGGGAATTTGGGGGGTCTTGATATACCCAATCATAAATGTAAGTATTCCTATGGGTTTCCCATGGTCAAAAAAGATCAAATAGACATAAAGTTTGTATTTGTATCTCATCTGGCTCAAAAGCTATAGCCGAATCCCTTTCAGGCAGCGGCCATATTGGATTTGGCCGCCATCTTGGTCTCAGGGACCATTGGTTTGGGCGCCCTGGCTAAATCATTTCAGTATGCCCTCAGCTATATCTGTGCCAAATTTGGTGCTTGTAGATGAATTCGCGCAAACAATGGGGTGTAAGGCCCCATACTACAGCCCAAATTGCTTTTTTGGACAGCGGCCATATTGGAATTGGAGGATCAAGGGGTCCAGATATACTGGGTCATAAATATAAACATTCCTATGTGTTTCCCATGATCAATTAAGCTGAAAAACATATCAAGTTTGTATTCGTAACTCATGTGGTTCAAAAGTTATAGCCGGAACCCTTTTCGGGCAGCGGCCATATTGGATTTGGCCGCCATATTGGCCCCGAGGGTCGCTGGCTCCGGCGCCCTAGCTAAAACATTTCGGTATGACCTGTGCTACATCTGTGCCAAATTTGGCGCTTTTAGATGAATTTGCGCGAAATCACCTATTTATGTGCTCAAGGCCCCCAACTATAATGCATTAGATAACATGAACTAGCAATGAGCAATTCATTTTGAAAAGCATTTTATTAATATTTAATTCGTTTAATAAATTCATTGTTTATGTTAGTTCACAATGCATTAACTAATGTTAACAAAAACAACTTTATATTTTAACAGTGTATTAGTATTAAGTGTTGAACTTTCCATTGACTAAGATTAAAGGGATAGTTCACCCCAAAAAATGGAAATTAGCCCATGATTTACTCACCCTCAAGCCATAGGTGTCAGGGTTTCCGTTGTCCGGTAATTACCGGACATTGGCCGGGAAAAAAATGAAATGTCCGACAAAATTAAATCTCTCCGGTCAAATTGTCCGATTAAAATTGCGTAATAATCCCGCCCCCCTAACACAATATGAATTTGAGAATAAGCCTAAAATGTATAAAGAAAAAATACACCGACCTTTGGCTATGTTATAGGAACAGGCTCTACCGTTTGAAAGTTATTAAACAACATCGCATGCTGCATTTCAAATAAAGCGCACGCCTAGAACGGCTGTACTATAGACCTAAACAACGAACGATTGAGTGAGACGTTTCAAATATGGCCAGGTCCATTGATATTATTGATAAAGTTGATAAATTGATAAAGTTGACGATGCAGACTCGCCATCTTCGCAGTAGTGAACGCGCCTATAGAGAGAAGTGTGCACGCGCCGACGCCTCCGTGTCCTGATTAGCCTATTGTCCACTATATTTGCTTCTTATTTAATAATCCAGGCAAATTTGTTGATGAAACATTGATTAAAATTAATATACAATTTATACAAAACGAAATTTTCAAGCAAAAATAATATTCGAAGATCGTTGGGTTGATTATTATTCGAAAATCGCACCCCTCCACCACATGCACACACATGCATTAGACTACACACCAGAGCATGTGAGCAAAGCGGAGCGGTGTGACGCTTATTATAAGTTAAAAAACTTAAATGTACGTTTCATTTTT
Organism: Rhinichthys klamathensis goyatoka; assembly: GCF_029890125.1. NCBI lineage: Eukaryota > Metazoa > Chordata > Actinopteri > Cypriniformes > Leuciscidae > Rhinichthys > Rhinichthys klamathensis. Next base: position 1,006,296 of record NW_026606890.1, on the reverse strand, counting down.
ATAATTAATATAATGTTATTATTTTTTTATTTCATTTATGTTGATTAGGCTATATGAAAAGGGAACCGCATGAGATGAGTAAGATAGGATCATAAGATATATATCGGAAAACATTTGGAATGGGTCAGACATGATTTTGACCACTTATTTAGTTTTGTTTTGTAGAAAGCCTTTCTTTAAAGTTTATTTCGTTTTGTATAAATTGTATCTTCATTTTAATCAATGTTTCATCAACAAATTTGCCTGGATTAAAAAATAAGAATTTATTCATGAGTGTGCATTTCTCTCTCTAGGCGCGTTCACTACTGCGAAGATGGCGAGTCTGCATCGTCAACTTTATCAATTTATCAACTTTATCAATAATATCAATGGACCTGGCCATATTTGAAACGTCTCACTCAATCGTTCGTTGTTTAGGTCTATATTACAGCCGTTCTAGGCGTGCGCTTTATTTGAAATGCAGCATGCGATGTTGTTTAATAACTTTCAAACGGTAGAGCCTGTTCCTATAACATAGCCAAAGGTCGGTGTATTGCATAATCATTACTTTCGCCGGTTCTTTGTGGCAAGCTTTATTTCAGGTGTTGCGTGATATCTCTGCGCCCAAGTAGCAGTGCTTCGCCTGTGTAGAGTCTCCGCAACGGCGATAGATTGAGACGCGCGTCCGAGTGAAGATTGCGCAACAGCGCGTCGTCCATGCAACTGATAGCAGCGGACACGAGCGCTCAGCTTGATTTAAAAAACAACTGATTTTAGCGCTAGATCTCTTATTTAATAGCGAACTAAATGAATCATCTGCTAGTTAACTCGAGATGTTAACTAGTTAGCTAGTTATTTATTTGTATTAGGTACATCCGTGCCTCAATGTTTCAAAAAGTGAATGTGTGTGAAACCATAGTAAAAAACAATTGGTGTTAATTGACGCCAATCAGAGTTCATGTTTTTTTCCGTCTATTTGAAAGTTAGGCTAATAATAACATGTTGCATTCTATACCGCCTGATTATGTCATTTTTTAAGTTACATAGCCTGCCTCCAGTTTTCCTCAACTTGACTAATTAAGAGGCGATATTTGACCGGCATATCATCAAAATGTCCGTTAAACGAAACCGTGACCGGCACCATTTTTTTCTAGCGGAAACTCTGATAGGTGTATATGACTAAATTATAGATTATATAAATTATATAATAAAAAAAAATCCTGGCTCTTCCCAGCTTTATAATGGGTGTGAATAACTGAGATTTTGAAGACCCAAAAAAAGCACATCCATCCAAAAGTAATCCATATGACTCCAGGGGGTTAATAAAGGGGCCTTTTGAAGCGAAATTATGTGTTTTTGTAAGAAAAATATCCATATTTATAACTTGTATATAACTATAATCACTGGCTTCCGGTAAGGGCCGTACGCAAGTCGAGATCTTGCGGAAGAGCCAGGATATTTTCTAATGTAACTCAGATTGTGTTCGGCTGAAAGAAGCAGCTCATACTCGGTTGGCTTGAGGGTGAGTAAATCATGGGGTAATTTTCATGTTTGGGTGAAACCCTTTACCAAATGTAATAGAGGTATAGTTTGTTAGTTCCACATTAACTAATAGTTCACCTCAAAATGTACATTTTCTGAAAATGTACTCATGTCTACAAGTTTACATCTGTTCATGTCTTTCTTTCTTCAGTGGAAAAGAAATTCAGTTTTTTGAGGAAAACATTTCAGGATTTTTCTCCACACAATGGACTTCAAGCGCAACCAACATGTTGAAGTCCAAATCAATGCAGTTTCACAGGGCGATGAAGAGCTTCACACGGCTCTGCGCGATCCCAGCTGAGGAACAGGGTCTTATCTAGCCAAACCATCGGCCATTTTCAAAAAAAAAAAAAAACATTTATATACTTTTTAACCACAATTGTTCGTCTTGTGCTGTTCTGCGACGCGCCAGGGATTACGTCATCTCGTTGGAAACGTCACGCGTCACGTCATCGGAGTTATTTGTCTGTGTACTCCGGTTAAAAAAGGCAGGGAAGGGCGAAAAATTCCCTCTCATTTTCTCCCGTTTTCTCCTCCAACTTCAAAATCGTCTGACATCTTTGTTTTAATTTATTATTATTATAAAAAAAATCGTGACGTTTCCAACGAGATGACGTAATCCCTGGCGCGTCGCAGACCAGCACAAGACGAACAATTGTGGTTAAAAAGTATATAAATGTTTTTTTTTTTTTTTGAAAATGGCCGATGGTTTGGCTAGATAAGACCCTGTTCCTCAGCTGGGATCGTGCAGAGCCGTGTGAAGCTCTTCGTCGCCCTTTGAAACTGCATTGGCGTGAGTGACGGCCAGGCATAGTTGGGTGTTTTGCTGTGTGGTGTTGGGCAGTTCACTGTTTCCCTTTTGTCTTTGAAGGTATCAGCGCCAGATTGGGAGCACCTGCGCTAGATGCTGTGGGAAGATAAATACTCCGGCCCTTTGAATCTCTCGCTCTCTCTGATCTGGTCTCACTCCTGCCAGCAGCGCATCTTTGTTTTGTCATTGATTATATTATGTTCTGTTACCTTTATTTTTCAACACTCAACTTTGCAATAGTCACTCATCCACATTTACACCACTGATGTCACTGACCAACACGCGCTACTTGCTGTTACTTATTAGTTTTATTGTTTAAGTTATTATAATAAATGTTTACTTTTGGCAATCTTTCGCGTCCTCTTTGAATTTGTCATGGCCTTTGAGCCGGGTTATGACAAATTGGGGGCTCGTCCAGCCGTGATTTTCCTGTTAGTACCGCGATTGTTTGGTAAGATTAGGGAAAATTATATTTGTTACTTCGTGTTCCAGTTTGTTGCTTAGTATAGTTTGTACGCGGGAAGTTTGTTCGGAGCACTCGTGCGGCGCGCTCAGTGGGCTTTGTTCTCTGGTTTGTCTGGGCAGATGCGGGGATTGTTTGGATAACAGAAGAGACACGCACTTGAAGATGACTTTGTCGGTAAGCAAGTAGCCTACTATATTTGTTTATTATTATTTTTTACTCATAGTTTGTTTGGATTTAAATAAGCAGTTGTTGTTTGCGCGTGGTTCGTTCTGTGATCAGCTGGACCGGTTGACATTGGCCGGTTTGCCTGTGTGGTCTTGTCAGGTGGTGCGAGGTTTTCCCGTGTAGGTTGTAGCGACGTTCCCCTTTGGGTTCGTTGAGCTGTTGGGGGGTAGTGTTGTGGTGAACGTGGGAAAAGCTGTTGCTTGGGAGCATGTCCGTGGTTTCGGGAGGGTTGCTGATTAACCAGTCGCTTTCCTGATCCAGCGGTCTCTAGTGCGTAAGTACCCACCACAACTAGCCACATGAAGACTAGGGAGGAGCTTAGTTAGTTGTACTGGTTAGATAGTGGGGAAACTCCGAACCACGTTGGGGCTTAGTTCTCTTTGGCCACACGGGTGAACGTCGGTGTCTATCTGATCACTGAGTGAAATTAGTTTATTTAGTTTTTGCGTGTTTGCTGCATAGGAAATTTTTAAAAATGTCTGAAGTCGAAGCATTTATTACTGCTCCATCTCAGGAATCCCTGGATAAGTGCACAAAAGAGCAGCTGCTTCAGATTGCTGAGCATTATTCAGTGGAGGTGGTCGGAGACAAACGTGTCAAAGAAACCATTAAATTAGCTATTAAATCTAAGTTATTAGTAGCTGGAGTTATGTCGGTATCTAAAACAGATTTTTCTCAGAGTCCAGCGATACATGGTTTAACTTTTGAGCAGCAGAAAGAAATGTTGATGTTGCAGTTAGACCATGAAAAAATGAAACATGAATTGGACATTAAAAAGCAGCTGGAAGTGGAGAGAATTCGCCAGGGCATCGAACAGGCAAAAATAGATTTAGAGGGAGATCGATTGTCAATGATCAGGAATGGCTTATTGTCAAGTGAGGATTTTGGGGGGCAGCAGGCCAGATCATCTGACCGTTTTGATGTGAGTAACTTGCGCTTATTGCCACAATTTAATGAAAAAGACCCAGACACATTTTTTTTGTTGTTTGAACGTGTGGCTAAGGCCAGGAACTGGCCTGATTGTGATTGTGCTCTGATGCTTCAATGTGTGCTTTCTGGGAAAGCACAAGAAGCGTATGCATCTTTAAATCCTGAACATAGCTCTAGCTATGATCAAATAAAAGCAGCAGTTCTTAGAGCTTATGAGCTTGTACCAGAAGCATATCGCCAACGTTTTAGGTCATGGGAAAAGGAAAAGGACCAGACATATGCCGAGTTTGCCAGAGATCTTTCAACTCACTTTAGGCGTTGGTTAACTGCACTTGAAGTCACCACCTTTGAGGGTTTGTGTGATTTGGTAATATTGGAACAGTTTAAAAATACTCTGCCAGAACGTGTTTCCACATACATCTCGGAGCGGGAAGTTGTTACCGTTGGGAACGCTGCTGTTGCAGCTGATGAGTATGTCTTACTCCATAAGAGCAGTTTTTGGGAGCGTCATGTAGCTTCTGATTTTGGTCCGCGACGTAGTGGCGTTGATGCGCCGTCGGATATGGTGAGTTGGAGGAAAGTCGGTAATATGAAACCTGACATTAGGATAAATCGTACATTTGATGATGTCTGTAACTATTGTCATTAAAAGGGTCATTGGAAGGTGGATTGTGCTGTATTAAAGGCTAAGACAAAGGGAACGAAAGCCAATATTAGACCTGTGGCATTTGCTGCAACCGTGAATACCGACTGTGTTGCTGAGGTGAGCTTAGCTCCCATCTGTGAATCCGATGTTTTGGCATCTTATGCTCCTTTCATTCGAGGTGGGTCTGTATCACTGGTGGGGAGTGATGTAAAAATCCCATTAAAGATTTTGAGGGATACGGGGGCCTACAACTCCTACATTGTTAGCTCTGTGTTGCCTTTCGCTGGGGACACAGATACTGGTGACTTTGTTCTCAGTCGTGGGATGGGATTGAGTGTGTTTCCAGCTCCTTTGCACAGGATGGTTCTTGACTGTGAACTGGTTCAAGGTGAGGTCGTTGTGGGTGTACTTTCAACGTTACCTATTGAGGGTATACATCTTATTTTAGGGAACGGTTTGGCTGGTAGTAGAGTTTGGGCTGGCACTCCTCCTGCCTCACCAATAGGCACATTATATCCAGCTGAGTTTGTATCGGGTTCGAATTCTGGTGCATTGCAGGAAGTTTCTGCGTTTACTACACCTTTGGGTTTATATTCGTATAATGTGATGCCATTTGGGTTAAAGAATGCCCCCGCAACATTTCAGCGGTTGATGAATCGGGTAGTGTCTGGTTTGGCAGGTTGTTCTGTTTATCTTGATGATGTGGTCATTTATAGTGACACCTGGTATTCACATCTTCAGCGCATTCGTTCCTTGTTTGAGCGTTTGGTGGAAGCGCACCTCACCATCAATTTGGCTAAGTGTAGTTTTGCCATGGCCACAGTGACATATCTTGGCCGGGTGGTAGGACAGGGCCGTGTGGCTCCAGTCCAGGCCAAAGTCATGGCAATAGCAGAGTATCCACAACCCACCACAAAAAAGGAACTTCAGAGGTTCCTGGGTTTAGTGGGTTATTATAGAGGTTTTTGTAAAAACTTCTCCACTGTGGTGTTTCCTCTTACCGAACTGCTCAAGACCAAGATTAAGTTTGATTGGTCGGCTGGTTGTCAACAAGCCTTTGATAATGTGAAGTTGCTGTTGTGTTCTGCTCCTGTTCTGGCAGCTCCTTGTTTTGATCGAGCTTTTATGCTTCAAGTGGATGCCAGTCAGGTGGGAGCAGGTGCTGTGTTACTCCAGGGGGATGATCAAGGTTTGGTGAGACCAGTTAGTTTCTTCTCTAGAAAATTTAACAGTTATCAGAGTAATTACTCCGTGATCGAGAAGGAGGCATTGTCACTTATTTGGGCCTTACAGCATTTTGATGTCTATGTAGCAGCAGGAGGGCCGATTGTGGTTTATACTGACCACAATCCGTTAACTTTTTTGCGGTCGCTCAGATGTCCCAACCAGAGATTGACCCGTTGGTCATTGTTTCTCCAGGCTTATAACCTGGACATTAAATATATAAAGGGGTCAGAGAATATTATTGCAGATGCACTGTCTCGTGCTCCTCTGCAGTGATGGGGATTAGTATGAGCTCCAAGTTGATGTTGCCTCTTGTACTCTTGCCTCTTATTTATATATCTGTTTCTTCTGTATATATTTTCTTAATCTGTTTTTCAGGTCCTGGGATTGATGAGCATAGATGGGGAAATTTGCAGGTGAAGTGGCTGGGACGGAGGTCAGGTATCGTCTTTGTGTCATATTGATGTAGTTTAGGTTATTTAGATATGTGGAGTAGTGTTGTTAGGTGTTACTGCTAGGTCGGTGGTCCTTGGGGACACCGACTTTAAGGGGGGGGGTGTGACGGCCAGGCATAGTTGGGTGTTTTGCTGTGTGGTGTTGGGCAGTTCACTGTTTCCCTTTTGTCTTTGAAGGTATCAGCGCCAGATTGGGAGCACCTGCGCTAGATGCTGTGGGAAGATAAATACTCCGGCCCTTTGAATCTCTCGCTCTCTCTGATCTGGTCTCACTCCTGCCAGCAGCGCATCTTTGTTTTGTCATTGATTATATTATGTTCTGTTACCTTTATTTTTCAACACTCAACTTTGCAATAGTCACTCATCCACATTTACACCACTGATGTCACTGACCAACACGCGCTACTTGCTGTTACTTATTAGTTTTATTGTTTAAGTTATTATAATAAATGTTTACTTTTGGCAATCTTTCGCGTCCTCTTTGAATTTGTCATGGCCTTTGAGCCGGGTTATGACAGTTTGTTAGTTCCACATTAACTAATAGTTCACCTCAAAATGTACATTTTCTGAAAATGTACTCATGTCTACAAGTTTACATCTGTTCATGTCTTTCTTTCTTCAGTGGAAAAGAAATTCAGTTTTTTGAGGAAAACATTTCAGGATTTTTCTCCACACAATGGACTTCAAGCGCAACCAACATGTTGAAGTCCAAATCAATGCAGTTTCACAGGGCGATGAAGAGCTTCACACGGCTCTGCGCGATCCCAGCTGAGGAACAGGGTCTTATCTAGCCAAACCATCGGCCATTTTCAAAAAAAAAAAAAAACATTTATATACTTTTTAACCACAATTGTTCGTCTTGTGCTGTTCTGCGACGCGCCAGGGATTACGTCATCTCGTTGGAAACGTCACGCGTCACGTCATCGGAGTTATTTGTCTGTGTACTCCGGTTAAAAAAGGCAGGGAAGGGCGAAAAATTCCCTCTCATTTTCTCCCGTTTTCTCCTCCAACTTCAAAATCGTCTGACATCTTTGTTTTAATTTATTATTATTATAAAAAAAATCGTGACGTTTCCAACGAGATGACGTAATCCCTGGCGCGTCGCAGACCAGCACAAGACGAACAATTGTGGTTAAAAAGTATATAAATGTTTTTTTTTTTTTTTGAAAATGGCCGATGGTTTGGCTAGATAAGACCCTGTTCCTCAGCTGGGATCGTGCAGAGCCGTGTGAAGCTCTTCGTCGCCCTTTGAAACTGCATTGATTTGGACTTCAACATGTTGGTAGCGCTTGAGGTCCATTGTGTGGAGAAAAATCCTAAAATGTTTTCCTCAAAAAACTGAATTTTTTTTCCACTGAAGAAAGAAAGACATGAACATCTTGGATGGCATTGGCGTGAGTAAATGATCAGGAAATTTTCATTTTGAGGTGAACTAATCCTTTAACTAATGTTAACAACAATAAAACCTTATTGTTAAGTGTTACCGTGAAATTTCACAGTAGTTGAAAACTTACAATATACTAACAAATATGTCTTTTCCTTTAACTGTTCGCTAAACAGCTCTGTTCTTCCCTTTTGGAAACTGCAATATATTACCAGGAGCCTAAGGCTTCATGCAAAGAAAAGGGCAAAAATTCCACTGTAATATCAAAGCTATTTCTTAAGGTATTGTGGGATCCAGGTCTCAGATGGGCTTGCCAACACTAACAGCGCTCTGATATGAAGGACATGCTCTGACGTCTCTGTTTTCCTGAGGTTTTTAGCACCTCTCTGGAACAGTTGGCGCAGTGAAAAGCTGCACTGATTGGCTGTCAAACACGACTCTTCTCACGTCTCCTGAACCACACATACACACGCTTTCCCCCAGACCTATGGAGTGTTTTGTGTGCGTTGTGTAATACAAAGTTGTTTCCAAACAAACGTGAAAGGCCATATCTAAGTACGCTCAACAGCTCAGAAATGGTTTCATGCTCTGGTTGTCCTATTATATGCAACTAGAGCACAAAGAAAAGAGCAAATACATATAACATGTTAGTCTGTGAAACTTGTGCTGCTCAATTCCCCGTTTAACAGATGAAGTAATTAACACTACCTGTGAACAATTAAACCTCAACACTTGCTCCTGAGCATATCAAACTTCATTTATGGGGTGTATACTGTAAAACGTCAACGATATTGAGGCCAGTGTGCTGCAGTTTACAAGAACAGAGAACACCGTGTTAACCTGGGACTTGTTAAGGAATTCATGTAACACGTCAAACAATGTTTTTATTTATTTATGTTAGATAAACTATCTGACATAAGATCGCAAAAATAATCATTTAATTGCTCATTCAGCGTTTTTTTTTTTACAAAAGAATTGTAGTGTTGACTGCATGTCAAGATCTTTCAAATATATTAGCAAAATTATTGTAAGAAATATTTTAAGCCTTAAGCCTTTTTTAAGATTTATGAATTTCAATTAATAGTAAAATTCCATCAAATTGAATTTAATAATCATTACATAGTATTCATATTATGAATTATTTTAAATGAGTAAAAATAAACATTTAATATAAATCTTAATGGAACAAGGGAATGGACCATTTCAGTTTATGTGAATCGTATTCATAAATTGAAACATATTTTTAAAAAACAAATGTATGATATGATTCACAAACTGAAATGGTTCATTCCCTTTTTCTATTAAGATTTATACAAAATGTTTTATTAAGCTCTATTTTTTTTTAGTCAGTTAAATTTCTTAATACATAATATGAATAATATGTACAGATTATTCAATTTATTTTGATGAAATTTTACTATTAATTGAAAATCGTAAATCTTAAAAACAGGTTGAAATATTTTTTTGAGTGTATTATATACAACAGTATAACACACTATATAATATATTATATTCTATAATATCTATAATACTAATATAAGTATTTGAAAGAATAAAACATATTATAAAATATACATTTTGTTATATATTTGTTTTTATAATATTTACATTACTATTATTATTTTTAATATATTATATATTAATATAATGGTGATAAATTATAAAAAAGTTATAATATATAGTTTGACCTGCTGAAAAGACATTATATACTACTGTATTATACTATACTATAATATCTGTAATACTAATATTAATATTCAAATACAATACAAAATATTATATATACACATTTTATTATTGTACATATTTATACTACTACTATTATTTTTAATATATATATATATATATATATACATACAGTATATATATATATATATATATATATATATATAAAATACAGTATGTATATATATATACACATACATATATACTTTATTATAAATATATATATATATATGTATGTATTTCTTATTACAGAAAATACAGTATGTATATATATATATATATATATACTTTATTATATATATATATATCATTTCAATAATAACAATAATAATAATAGGATTGTAAAAATGACTAAATTTGTATAAAGCTAAAATAAAAAAGTTATAATACATAGTTTGACCTGCTGAAAAGAAAAGTCCATAACTTTCGTGAATGACATGTATTTTAGGCTAAATGATGAATTAATTTGTTTCCCAAACATGTTCATTTGGAAAACGCTTGAAAACACATTTATTAGCCATAAACAGAAAAGGTTAATGCAGCTGTAAAGGTCAAAATTTGCGCACGGCACGCAGGGGAAAAGCATCTCGCACATGACTATACGACAATTAAACAATTCTAATGGACCATTAAACATTTAACAAGTTGATATAAACGCCAATGAGTGGAAACATGGAGACGAAGCGACGGTTGCTGGATGGCTGCTGTCAACAAGCCATTCCACAGAAAGCAAGGAGCAAAACAACATTTAGATGAGTGTAATCTATCAGGACAGAGAGAAAATTACAACAGAAAAGCCTATCCACCATTTAACCAACCTAAATTATGTTTGTTCAACAAATACACCAGCAGATCTGATTCTACGAGGCCAAGAAGGAAATAACACATAACTGATTTGGATTTGGGTTTGATTACACTAAGATCCAGAATGGCATTTAATCGAAAACCATTCAGGCTTGGCAGAGCTGTATCTCCTCTTCTTTCTAGCCCGAAGCAAAAGGATTTTTCAGTTTGATGAGGTTGTAAATCTGAAGAAAGAAAAATGCTTATGTTTGACACCTCAGGGATGGAGGTAAACTTCTCCTGTTAGAGTTCCAGCTATGGCAAGCCGTTTTAACTTTTATTCATTTCCAGGATATGAATTGTTGATATCAAGAATTACATTTTTGATATCAACAATTACATTTTTTGATATCAACAATTACATTTTTGATATCAACAATTGAATTCTTGATATCAACAATTGAATTCTTGATATCAACAATTGAATTCTTGATATCAACAATTGAATTATTGATATCAAAAATGTAATTCTTGATATCAACAATTGTATTTTCACTAGTGAAATGTCACCATAGGCTGCCATTCAAAATCAATTGTTGATATCAAGAATTGATTTCTTACTAGTAGAAATATAATTTTTGATATCAATAATTGCATTGTTACTAGTAAAAATGCGAATTCCTGATATCAATAATTAAATTGTCACTAGTCTAAATGTCTATTCTTGATATCAACAACTGAATTGCTACTAGTAAAAATTTTCATTTTTGATATCTAAAAATGTTTTTCTGATATCAATATTATTTCAGATATCTAAAATGGCTTTCTTACTAGTACAAACACATTCATGATATCAGAAATTAACATTGTCACTAGTGAAAATTGAATTATTGATATCAAAAATGAACATTGTAGTAACAACTAGTAGCAATTCAATTGTTGATATCAAGAATAGACATTTTAACTAGTGACAATTTAATTCTTGATATCAAAAATAAAGGTTTTTACTAGTAAGAATTGTATTTCTGATATGTGAAATTGGAATTTCAACTAGTAAGAAATCAATTCTTGATATCAAGAATTGATTTTGAATGGCAGCCTATGGTGACATTTCACTAGTGAAAATACAATTACAGATATCAAGAATTATAGTTTTAACTAGTTGCAATTCAATTGTTCATATCAAGAATGATCATTTTAACTAGTGAAAATGTAAATGTTGATGTCAAGAATTAGCATTGTTACTAGTGAAAATGTAATTCCTGATATCAATAATTAAATTGTCACTAGTCTAAATGTCTATTCTTGATATCAACAACTGAATTGCTACTAGTAAAAATTTTTCATTTTTGATATCTAAAAATGTTTTTCTGATATCAATATTATTTCAGATATCTAAAATGGCTTTCTTACTAGTAACAAACACATTCATGATATCAAAAATTTTCATTGTCACTAGTGAAAATTGAATTATTGATATCAAAAATGAACATTGTTACTAGTAGCAATTCAATTGTTGATATCAAGAATAGACATTTTAACTAGTGACAATTTAATTCTTGATATCAAAAATAAAGGTTTTTACTAGTAAGAATTGTATTTCTGATATGTGAAATTGGAATTTCAACTAGTAAGAAATCAATTCTTGATATCAAGAATTGATTTTGAATGGCAGCCTATGGTGACATTTCACTAGTGAAAATACAATTACAGATATCAAGAATTATAGTTTTAACTAGTTGAAATTCAATTGTTGATATCAAGAATGATCATTTTAACTAGTGAAAATGTAAATGTTGATATCAAGAATTAGCATTGTTACTAGTGAAAATGTAATTCCTGATATCCAAAATTGCCATTGTTACTAGTAGAAATATTATTCCTGATATCAATAATTATCATTTTAACTAGTGAAAATGTAATTGTTGATATCAAGGATTCATATCCTGGAAATGAATAAAAGTTAAAACGGCTTGCCATATTCCAGCACGCAGTCGAGTCGGAGTAACGGTTGGGTCATCGGACCCTGCAGGCGCAGTTTAGCAGGAATCCTGGAAATGATATGATTACATGTGACAAGCACCTTTGATGCCTGGCAATTACGAACTTATTTATATACAGAATGCGTTCCAAAAACAATCCTCATGGTTTGGTAATGATGTGAACTCCAGCTTGCGTCGCTGGAATACTTGCGATTGGAATGACCAGATTAGACGCGTTTTTCCTCGGAAACGCTCTCTGGGGTTTTCCTCAAATAAGCAATGTGCAAACGAACATATCAGACATGGCTAAAATGATAACCACAATTATTTTGGTCGATAGTGAGATCAGAATTATTCACCATATGATTGCTCGATTTTCATTTCGTGCATGTGTTGTTATAAAAGTTATACAATTGGATAAATAAACGCATAATTTATGCCATTCGAAAGTTCGGGGTCAGTAGAATCTTTAAAAAATTATAATAATATGTTTGTTGAGCAAATCAGCATATTAGAAGTATTTCTGAAGGATCATGTGACACTGAAGACTTTTGATCTGAGATTTGATCACATTTGCTTTTGCATTGATTGTCCCTGGTCTTACTGAGCATTATTGACACACAATAAGACCAGAAGTTTTTCTGAAAGAGAAGTTTATCATTTGGCAAAATCAAAATATGTGATGGCTCAGGTCCCTACTGTTGGTTAGATGTCCACCAAGTCATATTGCTAATAAGAGTGAAGTAGATCTCTGCTCAACAAGACACATGATTTGAAGAATCATCTGTGACCATAATCTGTGATATTAAACACTGCTATATCATAGCCAAACATATTCTCTCCTCTCCATTAAAAAACAAACAAACAAACAATGAATATCGCTTTGTATGCAACAAAACATCACATCACAGAAGTTAAATATGTGTTGCAAATGCAGTTTTATGTTGTAAATGCACATGATTTTTCATGAATGTGTTAATATGCATCAACATGAAATCACAAAAATTGGGCTCAAAAAGTCTCAATTACTTTAAGTTGATGGAAATGCATCCACTAAACAGCACGATACAGAACTACGTGTGTGTATGTGTGTGTGTGTACTCATGTAAGCCATACGTCCAGAGAGACCCTCTGAAACAAGCGAGACTTTAAGACGAAGGAAGCAGTTTTTTATTACTAAGCAAACATTTCCCAGACCACTGCAACAAAAAAAAAACACACATGGGCTGACATTCATGAACTTTAAAAGCTATTTGTGTTGTGCAGGTGTGAGGAACCAGGGAAAAAAGCAACAAAACGGGAACTACAGTAAAACTTGTAACCGCGTCTGTGATGCAGTATCCACGCAACCAATCAGAGCTGATAGACCAATGGTGAACCTCTCCAGTGCAGTTACTGTATTAGGATTAAAATCTACAATGTTAATTATTTGACTGTAAATTTACAATAAATTGCAGGTTACCAGTTGCATGACTTTCACACTAAGTTACTGTATATCATTTTTACAGTAAATTATTGTGAAATTACAGTTGTATACTGTGACTTCACAGTAATTATGCCGTCGCATTACTGTGATTTAACAGTAAGCAGCTGTAGAACTAATTTATTTAACTGTGAAATTACAGTTGGTGTCTAGTATTACTGTAATTTAGCAGTAAGCAGCTGTAGAATTAATGTATTTAACTGTGAAATTAGTTAGTGTCTAGTATTACTGTAATTTAGCAATAAGCAGCTGTAGAATTAATGTATTTAACTGTGAAATTACAGTTGGTGTCTATGTATTACTGTAATTTAGCAGTTAGCAGCTGTAGAATTAATGTATTTAACTGTGAAATTACAGTTGGTGTCTATGTATTACTGTAATTTAGCAGTTAGCAGCTGTAGAATTAATGTATTTAACTGTGAAATTACAGTTGGTGTCTATGTATTACTGTAATTTAGCAGTAAGCAGCTGTAGAATTAATGTATTTAACTGTGAAATTACAGTTGGTGTCTATCTATTACTGTAATTTAGCCGTAAGCAGCTGTAGAATTAATGTATTTAACTGTGAAATTAGTTAGTGTCTATGTATTACTGTAATTTAGCAGTAAGCAGCTGTAGAATTACTGTACATAACTGTGAATGTCTATCTATAGGTACCATTTTTATGACCCTCATTTTTTTATGACCAGCATTTTTACAATGTTTCGTTGTTCTCTGCTCTCCTTTAAAATATATTTTTTTTCTAATTTAACGCACAAGATTTCCAATGTAAATTTCCAAAAAATGCTTTGTTGGACACAGCCTAAATTAAAAAAGTAAAAAAAAAAGCATTATAGGTTGACAAGTACTTGAGACAAATCAAAAATCGGTGTGAAATAAAATCAACATGATGGCATCCGCAAGCCTTTTCTTCCTCCTATAATGTGACATTTCCAGGGAAAACAGAGTATTGTTATTATTTTTTAAATACACTGTAAAAAATGAATCATGGGTTTTGTAATTTTAATTAAAAAAATGAAGGTGATAATTAAAAATGTTTTGTATATTTTATTATAAAAACTGTGGTTCAGTGTTGAATAGAAAATATTGAGAACATTTCACTAATAAAACCAAGAGATACATTTTCCAAATTTGTTTAAGGAAACATACACAATTTTGAGGCTTGAATTGAGGAACCGATTAAGCTGATAAAATTAAGGAAAAAGGGCTACCAATTTATTTTAAGAGAATTAGCTCAATTATGCGGTTTTATTTAGAGACAACATTGTTAGTTCCCAGCATGCTTTGCACATGGCTGGTAATGGAGAGGAAATATTGAAAGTAAGTGTTATTTTATGTGTTTTGAGTAAAGGGAAACACCTGTTAATGTTTAATGTTCAGTTATGTTTCACCTTTGAAAGAACTTCTATTATGTTGAAGTTTTGATCATTACCATTGTGCAGAAGTGTAGGGCTTATAGCAAGGTTGTGAATAACTGCATGTATTAATACTTTAAAAAGTGTGTTGCTTTGTTCGTTGAGTAAAAACTTTGCTATAATGTTAATGCAGTGTTTATGTGCTGTGCTAGCAGCATGCAGTCTTTTAATAATGCTATGTTAATTATTAATGATTAAAAAGGATAATGATACCCACCTAACATTATATTTTAAAGGCATTTTAACATTCAATACGCCTTAATTGGAATTTATTAGATTCTATTTTTATTTACACGTGGTTACAATGTTTACTTGTAGTGGTAACCGTGGAAATCTGCAAAATATTATAGGCCTAGTTAAACTATGATCACTGTAATGTTAATTTTCATAAGGGACTGCCAGTGCCATTATGTGTAATATTGTTACCATCCTTTTTTTAATTAAATAGCAGTTTTTACAGTGTAGGCTTGAGTTTGCAGTGTGTTGTTGAGAGACGTGGAGGCTGAAGGTCAAGCTCACCCTCCAGTGCATCTCCGAGACACGATGAATTTGTGCCGTAGAGTCTGATTGGACGCACAACCTTTGACATGAACAAGAAAAGCTATAGGACGCATGTTCCCTGCGGTCAGTGACAGAACAGACCCCAATTCTGCATTCGACACCCAGTGACGCTGTTGGATTATCAGGTTCTCCGCGTGACATTACAGCACTGCCTCGAGCACACACAGGCCTTCACTTCCTACAAGCTTATTCTCCACTTCTGTGTCCATCTGAGAGACTTCATCGGTTATTTAAGAGCGTGTTTGTGAAGACCAGCAGACAGCGCATAAAAATGCAATGACACAACATAGATCTATACGTCTGGAAATCATCTGTGCAGCAAAGCATTCGACATATGAATTTATATCAACCAAAAAAAATCCCCTATTTGCAACATCTGAGGTTGAATTTTTTAATTACAATTATTTTAATAAAATGTACGATTATAATCATCATATTTTACAAATATGTATATTCAAAGTTAAAAAGTTTTTAATAATAATAATAATATTTCAATAAAAGGTAAAACATTTTTTTTTAAGTTTTAATATTAATAAATATTTAAAATGTTTCATATTAATACTTAAAAATATTATAGAAATATTTTTAAAAAGTAATATTATTATTATTAAAAAAAGTTAAAACGTTTTTAATAGTATTAATACTTCAATAAAAAATAAATAAATTGTTTAATATTATACAAATTAATAGTAATATTAATTTTTAAAACGTTTAAAAAAAATCAATAATATTAATATTTCAATAACTGAACAAGTCATTTGCATTTTCATGGTTCTGTAATGCTGGTCAGTGGTCACATTATATGCAGGTAAACAATTGTATCATAATTTTTTTATCTTTAAATTAAAACTTTAACATCGTTTTTTAAATCGTTTCTAACATTTTAAAATTGTTTTTATTTTTCAAATTATTTCTTAATTTTAATTTGACATTTTTACCTTTTTAAATAATTATTGGCTAACTCATGAACCCCGGTTTGAGGCCTCCAAGAGGTTTTAATCTGGGAGCAATAAAACTAATATTAACATGAAATATGAGGGATTAACAACGGTATTTATCAACCTCATTCCAACAGGAAAAAACCCCGACCGAATATAGACAATAAAGGCCTTGAAACATACGATCCAAGACTCAAATAACAGTGTGCTTATGAAACGCAAACATTGAAGAGTTCAGCGGGACAAAAGCTTCTCCTGAGATTCGGCTTTACACTGATATTGTTCATTCTCAACGTAAACGTGTTCAGAACCAAATTCATGCTTATACTTACTGAATATTATGCAGTGTGTAATGTATACAGACTACTAGTTTAAAAAATACAGAGTGAAACAAAAGCATGCTGTCATTAGTGTTGTACTTTTACCTAAAATGACACTATTAAAACCCCATTTTCAGTTTTTGATCAAATAAAATAAAAGAATAAAATAAAAAATAAACCAAACTAAAATATAATATAATATAAACCAAAATCATAAAAATAAAATCAAAATAAACCAAAATAACATAACATAATATAAACCAAACCAAAATAATAAAACTAAACTATAATATAATATAATATAATACAAACCAAATTCATAAAATAAAAATAAACCAAACTAAAATAACATAACATAACACAACAAAACCAAAATAAAATAAAATCAAACTAACAAACAAATAAATAAAAGATGAAAAACCTAAAAACATTAAATTAATATTAGAAATGTTTCTATTGCAACTAACTGGCATATAATTAGTTTTAAGCTAACACTGAATTAAAAAAGATAAATATAAATATATATATAAATTTTTTTTAATAAACAATAAAATAAATATAATAAAAATGACAAAAGCACTGAAATCTACTAAAACCTAGACTAAAACTAAAATAAAAAAATAACATAAAAATAAATGCCAAATCATTAAATAATACTAAAATAACACAGGCTGTCACATGACCATTGCATATGAGTGGTATCAAGTGATTTATTTATGCAAATGAAATTGTTATTTTACATCTCTGATTTAATACTCCAATCAAATAATGAGACATAAAGAGATTCTTCAATTGCATTATGAGACACAGTTGTGTTTTTGCTCGGTTGTATAATGCACCGTTAAACAAATCTAGAAGGTCATCCAAATGTTTAATGACAAGAGAAAAAAAGTACTATACACTGCACTGTAAAAAGTGTTCAGTGTACTTACTAACATTTAGTAAACCAGTTGCCTTAAAATTAATAAGTAAATAAACGTAATGCTTAATTGAAAAAATTAAGTTATGTGAACCTGACAATTCCACATTACTTTTTTTTTTCAATTAAGCATGACGTTTATTTACTTAATAACGGGTTTCCTCAATTTTTTTTTACGTTAAAGCTGCAGTCCGCAGTTTTTCCTCTTTGTCTCCATCTCTGTTAGAAATCTGCAATTGCAGTCATTCGCGGAATTATCAACTTTACGTGAGTTGTACCTCGACACGGCACAGCGCGGATGAACACAATGTTTGAGGAGAGTGTGTGTGTGTGTCAGTCACCGCGCCGGTGTGGATACTGGCATTCAGAATCACAGATTACTCTTTTTGGAAGTATGACCAACATAATAATTTTCACCCTTAAACGTCATCTGAACAAGTAAGTAACATTTAACCACTTTGCATTAAAAAAAACATTGCATTAAAAAAACATTGCATTAAATCGCGCTGATTAAATCTAACGATCGCTTATCATATCACGTCAAACCGTGCAAGTTATACTTTGTTCTCAAATTGTTAATGTTAACAACGTCAGCATTGCGTGTCTACATTTAATGCCCTTCCGATATTTATCCTTGTTTTTCCATGGGCCGGTTGCAGTCTCTTTTTTTCTGTAGCCACTCCGAAGTCTACTAGCCGAGACTCTTCTTTATGTGTACAGATGTGTGTGTACAGATGTGACGTAATGACGCAAAGACATGGTCGAATTTCCCGCAGAAATCCACCAGTACCACTGGAGTTAAAAACATTATTACAAGCTTACCGCTTTGAATCGAGCGAAGGCAAGCAGAGAGTGTTGAACACTGGCTGGTTATGTACTTGCTTTTGTACTTATCATTTTTAACCCAAAAAAGTTACGGACTGGAGCTTCAAGTCCACTGATGACTCTTTCCAGTGCGCTCAGATGTTACCTCGTGCTGAGATGCGCGCTCACCTTTGGGCCTCTGGATGCAGGTGTGCTGGTTGTCGGACAGCAGAAACCCGTCTCGGCACCGGCATTCATAACTCCCCATCATGTTCACACAGATCTGCTGGCAGCCACCGTTTCCTTCTGAGCACTCGTCCACATCTGACGGGAAAACAGTCACATCACTAGAACTGTGCCTATTCATTTATAACAATATACACCATCATTCAAAAGTTTAGGGTCGGACTGTAAACCCTAACGCCAAAAATAATACATTGGTTTGAGTAGGACAAACTGAAATTAAACTAATTAGTTGTCAAATTAACTTTTATGAGTATTTAGCACTTTATTTTTCTTTCAAGTTCACAGAACTGATATATTTTAAGTAAACTGAACTGTTTTATTGTTTTGAGTTTTATGGAATTATTTATTTTAATTTAGACGAACTTAAGTTTAAAGGTGCTCTATGTATTTTTTTGCGGCCTCTTGTGGTGATGTTTCAGATTGCAACAAGAGCGCTCGTGCTCGTGTGTATGTGCGATCTCAAGAGCGAGCATTCACTACCGGCCACACGGAGACTTTCAACGCAACGACGAAAGCATCACACAACATGCTGGAAACTCATGTAAACTCCCACTGCAACGTTACAATAATAGGCTACTTTTATCAGTTTGACGTTGAACTAATGCTCCATGCTCGTACCTTGATAACGTTACATTGACTGCATTTAGCCGACATGTGGTGTTATCTAGCATAGCCTACGGCATTTCACTAACTATTCGTGTATCTTTCACAATCAGCAATGTCAACATAGGTGAATGTATAATAATGATAACGAAAACGGTTAGTGAACTAGACTGAAGAATTTCAGTGTAACAGTAAGACAGTAGGAAGTAACATTACTGTACTGAACGTGTCTGGAAATGTTTATTATAAACAATATGATAGTAGTGGGATGAGTGACGTTAGACAGTAGATCTAGTACATAAAACAAGTATACATCCTAAAGCACCTACTTTTTCTTATCCTGGAACAGTCTTTTGTATTCATTTCATGTCTCATTTAGTTTACCTTGCTATTTCATTAGAGTTTACTAATAATTCAAAAGCTCTGCCGATGTTGATCCGTGTTTTCGTCCTGAGTCGATCAGAATCACGTTTGGCCTGACGAGCTTCAGCAGATAAAACTTTTTGTTTTTTATATATTTGTGGAGTGTGTGTTGTGCTGGAGGCAGGTCGTTTTGGGGTGTTATCAGACTCATGTCGTCAGCTGCAGTGCCGTCGGTCGCATAGACTGTATATAAAGAGAGAGTCTCGGGAGCGCGCATGCACGTCACATCCGTTGGATTTCACGGTAAATCCGACCCGGAGACTTCACATATAAATATGAATATTTGCCTTCAGAGGTAATAGCAAAACTCGACAAGTGGATCATTGTAATGTGTGATTACAACCCCTTCACACACAGGCAATAAAAAAAGGATTCATTTTAGAAGAAAAGCTACATAGAGCACCTTTAACTGAAACAGCTGGGATGTCTTTTTCCCAACATGCTTTGCCGATGGCACTCGAAAGGGAGAGTAAATGCTCAAATTAAGTGTAATTAAGTGTTTTTTTTTTTTTTGCAAGATTAATGTTAAGTGAGAGATTATTGATTAATGTTTTGTTATGCTAATTTAGAATAATTTCTGTTAATGTTGGTTTTAGGATAGTTACCATCATAGTGACAAGTGGTGCATGCAGAATGATTTGAGAGCAAATAAAACCTTTATTTAGGTGCTACTGTATAACATACTATTGTTAACATGTTAACAAATTACTATGTTAGCAAACTAGCTTGTTAAAGCTAGCTAAGTTTATACAAATTAAAATGTTCACATTGAGATTACATGAAAGTTTTAAGTTAAATGTATGAATTAGTGTACTCAAACATTTCAAGATGTATGAGTACAAAATAAAAATCTGCCAGTTTTGTTTAAACTTTGAATTTCATAATTCATAATTTCAACTGATTGCCTTACATTTTTTGAGTTTTCCCAACTTTTCGGGTTTACAGTAAGATATATTTGATGAAAAAATACAGGAAAATCACTAATATTGTGATATATTATTATAATACAAAATAACTGTTTTCTATGTGAATATATTGTAAAATGTAATTTATTCCTGTGATCAAAGCTGAATTATCCGCATCATTACTCCAGTCTTCAGAGTCACATGACCCTTCAGAAATCACTCTAATATGACGAGAAACATTTGTATTATTATCAACGTTGGAAACAGCTGCTTCATAATTTTTGTGGAAACCGTGATACATTTTTCAAGATTCTTTGATGAATAGTAAGTTCAAAATAACAGTATTTTGATAAAAAGAAAAATATTTTTGTAATGTTATAACTGTTTACTGTCCCTTTTGATCAATTTTAATGTGCCCTTGCTGAATAAAAGTATTCATTTCTTTCTTTTTTTACTTTCTTCATAAAATTATTATTCCATTTATAATAATATAAAACAATTATTGAAGCTTTGAAACTGCAAAACTGCCTCGTTCAGAAATCATCCTATTTTTATCAATTATTTATTATTTATTATAATCACTGACCACTCAACATGTGCATATTAACACCCATTCGACGTGGTTGTGGTGCTTTTTCTCATTTCACATGCAAAGGCTGGCCAATCAATGGGCATGTAAAACTCAATTAGTACAAAATGTTAAATAAAATTAATTACAGGGTATCTGAATATCTCTCTCATACTGTTTGTTTTCTTTCTTGCAGCTCTGATATGTATTTGTGGTGTTGATATGTGATGCAGACGGTCATATTATTATACAGTCTCATTCTGCCAGTCTCTGTGTGAACTTGTGTGTGTGTGTGTGTGTGTGTGTGTGTTGGCACCTCTGCTTTTCAATCGTCTCCACAAGGAAAACTTCATAACAAATAAGGTCTTACTGAAAGCGTAAAAAATGCAGAGAGGTTGCATGAGGGTTAGGGGACAGAAATGTCATCAGCTCAGTATAAAAACACTAGAAGTCAATGCAAAGTCCCAGCGTGATAGAAAAACAAACCTGTGTGTGTTGATAGACTCGCCGTCACAACATGATCATTCAACAGCTGATTCAAAGCCAATACATTCAGACCTGCAGTAGAACGTTAAATGACATGAAGGCCAGTTTCCCAAACTTCCCCAAATCCTAAATCAACATTTCGTCTGAATTATTTGATTGTGTTTAGGGATTAGTCTGTCTTCAACTGATGCCGATTTTACAGTAAGCCTCTCTGAAAACCGAACTGTGGTAACTATGTTTACACCAAAATATCATTGTTACTACGGTTATTGCTACTACTGTACAATAATAATAAATTAATCTTGAATCTCCTTCAAGCAATGTCAGAAGCTTTTATGGTATTGTATTTAAGGACACTATAGTTACCACGGTAAATTACACACACACGAAATTGCCAAAACAATGTTTCCTCAAACACACCTTCTGCCTCTGCCTCGAAATATATACATTTACATAAAATTAATACAATTATTATTAATATTATTTTGAAATCATGTGTCCCAAAACTCTTCCTCCTTGTTCCATGTCCCACATTGTGTTGCCATAATTTACAAAAATAAACTTAAAAATAATAACATAAATAAATACAATACATAACTAAAAAATAAATTAATAAAATAAATAAACCAAAATATAAAATAAATAAATGAATTGCAAAAATAATGTGTCCCAAACACTCTTCCTCCCTGTTCCCAGTCCCGCATTGTGCAGCCAATAAATTAATGAATTAAATTAAATAATAAATTAAATGAATGTAATATATAAATATAAAATAAATAAAAATAATAAACAAAAATTTTAATAAATAAATTACAAAAACAGTGTGACTCAAACATTTTCCCCTGTCCCGCATTATGTAGCCAATAAATTTAAATAAATAAATAAAATAAAATACAAAAAGACATAAATAGATAGATATACACTCACCGGCCACTTTATTAGGTACCCCATGCTAGTAACGGGTTGGACCCCCTTTTGCCTTCAGAACTGCCTCAATTCTTCGTGGCATAGATTCAACAAGGTGCTGGAAGCATTCCTCAGGGAGTTTGGTCCATATTGACATGATGGCATCACACAGTTGCCGCAGATTTGTCGGCTGCACATCCATGATGCGAATCTCCCGTTCCACCACATCCCAAAGATGCTCTATTGGGTTGAGATCTGGTGACTGTGGAGGCCATTTTAGTACAGTGAACTCATTGTCATGTTCAAGAAACCAATTTGAAATGATTAGAGCTTTGTGACATGGTGGAAGTAGCCATCAGAGGATGGGTACATGGTGGCCATAAAGGGATGGACATGGTCAGAAACAATGCTCAGGTAGGCCGTGGCATTTAAACGATGCCCAATTGGCACTAAGGGGCCTAAAGTGTGCCAGGAAAACATCCCCCACACCATTACACCACCACCACCAGCCTGCACAGTGGTAACAAGGCATGATGGTTCCATGTTCTCATTCTGTTTACGCCAAATTCTGACTCTAACATCTGAATGTCTCAACAGAAATCGAGACTCATCAGACCAGGCAACATTTTTCCAGTCTTCAACTGTTCAATTTTGGTGAGCTCTTGCAAATTGTAGCCTCTTTTTCCTATTTGTAGTGGAGATGAGTGGTACCCGGTGGAGTCTTCTGCTGTTGTAGCCCATCCGCCTCAAGGTTGTGCGTGTTGTGGCTTCACAAATGCTTTGCTGCATACCTCGGTTGTACCGAGTGGTTATTTCAGTCACTGTTGCCCTTCTATCAGCTCGAACCAGTCTGGCCCTTCTCCTCTGACCTCTGGCATCAACAAGGCATTTCCGCCCACAGAACTGCCGCTCACTGGATGTTTTTTCTTTTTCGGACCATTCTCTGTAAACCCTAGAGATGGTTGTGCGTGAAAATCCCAGTAAATTAGCAGTTTCTGAAATACTCAGACCAGCCCTTCTGGCACCAACAATCATGCCACGTTCAAAGTCACTCAAATCAACTTTCTTCCCCATACTGATGCTCGGTTTGAACTGCAGGAGATTGTCTTGACCATGTCTACATGCCTAAATGCACTGAGTTGCCGCCATGTGATTGGCTGCTTAGAAATTAAGTGTTAACGAGCAGTTGGACAGGTGTACCTAATAAAGTGGCCGGTGAGTGTATATATAAAAATATATTGATATATTGCCATAAAATTTGGCTGAGAGGAAATAGGCTACAATTTTAGCCTGAAGATTTGGCCTGATTTCAAGGTTTAAGTCGCTGAGACGCACACACACTCTGTATAACACATGATGAGAGACTCTAGCACCACTGACAGTGACATCAGGTGCGTCGAGTTCAACCCGCTTACTACTGAAACTCAACTGTGTTCACAGCAAGGTTCGGCTCCCGTCAAACTGACAAATGTGTGTGTGTGTGTGTGTGTGTTTGTTCTCATTCCAGATGTTTCTGTGTGTCGTCTGCCTCTCTGAGGATGAGACCGCAACCTGATCTCTCCCTTAGATACGTCGCATCAGTGTCAGTCTGTGTACACAAGCTTGCTCTTAATAAACCCTCATGCGAAACTAATTTTCTGTCTATTTGTCCAATGTTACTGAGGCCTTGGGATAGAGTTTCCAATCTAGGCCATTTTCAGCAGAGCCGAGGGGGGAATATAACCATTTCCCAGCGCTCTCATCTCACACACACACACACACACACACACACACACACACACACACACACACACACACACACACACACACACACACACACACACACACACACACACACAATTGTGACACAAAGTTACCTGCATTACATTTCTTGGAACTAAAAATCCTGAGATGACAAAATTAGTTCATCAGAACATACTAGATGTTTAATATGCGTGGTGCAGGAACCAATCGGATGCCATTGTGGACGTGGCTATTGAACGTATCAGAATTAGAAAGGCCAGAAACTTGCTCTACGCAAAAAGTCAACGTATTGTCTTAGCATGCATTTGTATTATTGAAGCAGTAAAAATCAAGGCACTAGTTCCCTTCAAATGTATGAGTCATGAAATCATTTGTTGTTTTTGTCAACGTCTGGAACGTTTAGCTTTGTATGATGATGTGTATGATAAGTTGACGTAATTTCCACTGGGCGGGACATATTGAATGGCTCCTCCCATAAAACTCGAGCGTTTGAGCAACCGTACACACATCTCAAACCTATATTGCTCTGATGTGTCAACGGTCGCTTTGGCCTGGTGGTGTTTATAGCAGAGGGGGCGGAGCTTTAGATTCTAGAGAGCATTTGATTGGACAGAAGATGTGATGAGAAGCTGAAGTCCGCGGTGATGTCATAAAAACCTGTGATCCATTTTAGCGGAAGTGAGACTGTAAGTTTTGAATGCTTATATCTCCTAAATGCGAATGTTGTCATTGTTTTGGAACACACCAGCTTAACCTTAAGGCTAACATATTCAGAGTATAAGCTAAAAAAAACGTACATTTTGATTTCAGGGGGCCTTTAAACTTGATTTTCTAGCAGGGAATATTACAGTTTTGCATTAGAGTGTTATACTGATGACGGCAATCAGATGTGAGACGCTGAGCGTCTACGTTTACTGCTAACTTATCTGTCGGCCCTCCAAGCATTTGGCAACCATTCAACGTATGGCGACACCCATAAGGACTGCTAAACGTTTCCACAGAACTTGCATTAGTATATTTGCATGTGCAGAACTTCACCACGAGACCCTGACGCTTCAAACCCCAAACACCTTGCTCCCGCAGCATAAACAAACCAAAGATTTCCTGCCGCGTTGAGTTTTGCGAAGCTCTCCTGCATTAGGGACATGTGTTATGTGCAGGCCGCGGTCGGCGTCCAAAGCAAATATTTGGAAAAGGAACCGGATTCTGGTGAAACCCGGAGCAGAGCTCATGCTATTTGCACTTAAAACATTTCTTAAAAATTCTCCTGAGAGGATTCATCAGTGTTGAAAAATTCCCTCTCTTTTTCTTTCTCTTATACCTCGTTCCGGTCCTTTCCCCAGTCAGTCCCTCTTTACCTCTTTCTCACTCCATTCCTTCCTCTGAGCCTCGCTGAATGACAATCTATCACTCAAAGGTGAAATTTCTTCCAAATGTTCAAACAGTACTTTGTATTTTTATGGCTTTTAATTTAAGATAATTTGGATAATTATGGCAACCATGGTGGACGTTATCGAGTGCACTCATTTAATCCCACAATGCAGCGCAATAACTGGTGTACAACTGATGCACACTCAACGCCTAAAGAATACCCATAATGCACTGTGAGAATCGTCTGGCCAGAAGATGGCGCCCGTAACTGAATCCTCCATCCATCTACTCATTTTCCAAACCGCTGGTCCAATGTGTGTACAGCATAATATCATACATGTTTAAATTCCGTTTTACAGTTTTTCTCGATTGCTTAAACACATTTCTTGAAACTATGCCTCGTATTCTCAAAACAGTAAACACAAAGCCATAACGTCTCACCCAATTCCCCAAACATCCTATTTTCAGGTCAAAATGAAGCTCTACACTCATAACCATTCACTCTTGCTGAAAAACCAAACTTTGCCCTCAGATAGGACACACAAGCCCTCAAAAATACACACACTACAACATAGTCTTACACACTGGTGCCATAAATTCAAAACAACATTTCCAAAACTGGTAATTCATGTTGCTTGTCATGTTGCATCATATAACAGTAAAAAAGCACACACAAACCTTATTCAAATCTGGAATTGTATTGGAATGGTAAAGAGTGTTGGTACATGGTACATATGATGAACAAGTCTAAGAATGTTCCACATATGGTTGAAATACCATCATTGGCCTAGAAAGATAACATTCTGGGAGTCAAGACTATAAAGGAGAAAGGATGCCCTCCCTTCACTGTCACACTCTGCAGCCACTCTTTGTAACTGTACGAATGCTGGCCTTTTCTTGGAAGAACATAAACCTCATCAAAGACAATTGGAAATGTTTGTCTCTTATTCAGTGATAGAAATCTGTTTGCCACCACACCTCCCTGAAGGTTCTGATGATGGTGAAGCGACGTTCAGGCGATGGTGAAGCGACTCATATTTGGCTGTACTCATTGCCCAGCCTCCCTCATAGTCATACCATGGACAAGGACATGGCCAACTAAAGTGGCTTGAATTTCATCCGAGACTGCTTGTCTTCTTGCCCTTGCCCTTCCTCCTCCTCTGTCTTCTCCTCCTCCTTCTCTTCCTCCTCCTCCTCTTCCTCCTCCTCCTCCTCTTCCTCCTATTCCTCCTCCTCTTCCTCCTCCTCTTCCTCCTCCTGTTCCTCCTCCTCCTCTTCATCCTCTTACTCCTCCTCCTCCTCTTCCTCCTCCTATTCCTCCTCCTCTTCCTGTTCCTCCTCCTCCTCTTCATCCTCTTCCTCCCCCTCCTCCTCCTCTTCCTCCTCTTCCTCCTCTTCCTCTCCCTCCTCGACCTATTGCTTAATTTCTCTGTGGATCCATTGTTCCAAAACTCAGTAAACTGATTTTTATCTTTTATAAAAGATTGTATAACCTTTTATCTATCTATTGAAGGATCTGACTGATGTGTGTTCAATTTTGACTCTTAGTGTTTTCACATGGGTAATTGTGTGCTAACTGAGCTGAAGCTGTGCTGACTTGAGTGAACAATTTTGAATGCTAGTGCTTTCTAAATGACCACGTGGTGTAGGCAATGAGAAATGAAGGTATTTGTGTGTAGAGTTTTGCTGTGACAATTCAACAAATCTGACTAATGTGTCAAAACAGGGGAATAGTGTTCATAGTTCAGTGAAATGGGTGTGCTTTTTGATAAATGGCATTATGGTTTTGAAATTTTAGTTCAAAAGCCTGGTTATAGTGTTTAAGCAATTGAGAAAAACTGTAAATACTAAATAAGGTTTAATTAAGGTTTATACATTTTCCATGACAGAGTTCAAGATAAATCTTTTCATTACTACAGGAGCTGCCAGTTTCAATAATTATTAAACAGCAAGCTCAAACTATGCAAAAGTGTTTGCAAAGTTTGCCTTCCGACACTCAGTGTCTGAGTTCACTCACTCATTCTCATTCACTCCTTCAAGTGAACTATATTAGTGAACTAATGTAGGGAATAGTGAATACGGGTATAGGGGGCGAACCAATGAGGTTCATTCTCGTGTTACGCAGCACGTTTGAGCTTCCTCAAGAACCAATGAGGTTCATTCTCGTGTTACGCAGCACGTTTGAGCTTCCTCAAGAACCAATGAGGTTCATTCTCGTGTTGCGCAGCACGTTTGAGCTTCTGCAAGAACCAATGAGGTTCATTCTCGTGTTACGCAGCACGTTTGAGCTTCACCAAGAACCAATGAGGTTTATTCTCGTGTTACGCAGCACGTTTGAGCTTCACCGAGAACCAATGAGGTTCATTCTCGTGTTACGCATCACGTTTGAGCTTCACCGAGAACCAATGAGGTTCATTCTCGTTTTACGCAGCACGTTTGAGCTTCAGCAGGAACCAATGAGGTTCATTCTCGTGTTACGCAGCACGTTTGAGCTTCACCAAGAACCAATGAGGTTTATTCTCGTGTTACACAGCACGTTTGAGCTTCACCGAGAACCAATGAGGTTCATTCTCGTGTTACGCAGCACGTTTGAGCTTCCTCAAAAACCAATGAGGTTCATTCTCGTGTTACGCATCACGTTTGAGCTTCACCGAGAACCAATGAGGTTCATTCTCGTGTTACGCAGCTCGTTTGAGCTTCCTCAAAAACCAATGAGGTTCATTCTCGTGTTACGCAGCACGTTTGAGCTTCACCAAGAACCAATGAGGTTCATTCTCGTAATAAGAAGCACGTTTGAGCTTCACCGAGAACCAATGAGGTTCATTCTCGTGTTACGCAGCACGTTTGAGCTTCCTCAAAAACCAATGAGGTTCATTCTCGTGTTACGCAGCACGTTTGAGCTTCACCAAGAACCAATGAGGTTCATTCTCGTGTTACGCAGCACGTTTGAGCTTCACCGAGAACCAATGAGGTTCATTCTCGTGTTACGCAGCACGTTTGAGCTTCACCAAGAACCAATGAGGTTCATTCTCGTGTTACGCAGCACGTTTGAGCTTCACCGAGAACCAATGAGGTTCATTCTCATGTTGCGCAGTACGTTTGAGCTTCACCGAGAACCAATGAGGTTCATTCTCGTGTTACGCATCACGTTTGAGCTTCACCAAGAACCAATGAGGTTCATTCTCGTGTTACGCAGCACGTTTGAGCTTCAGCAAGAACCAATGAGGTTCATTCTCGTGTTACGCAGCACGTTTGAGCTTCACCAAGAACCAATGAGGTTCATTCTCGTGTTACGCATCACGTTTGAGCTTCACCAAGAACCAATGAGGTTCATTCTCGTGTTACGCAGCACGTTTGAGCTTCAGCAAGAACCAATGAGGTTCATTCTCCTGTTACGCCGCACGTTTGAGCTTCACCGAGAACCAATGAGGTTCATTCTCGTGTTACGCCGCACCTTTGAGCTTCAGCAAGAACCAATGAGGTTCATTCTCGTGTTACGCCGCACGTTTGAGCTTCAGCAAGAACCAATG
Organism: Rhinichthys klamathensis goyatoka; assembly: GCF_029890125.1. Lineage (NCBI taxonomy): Eukaryota > Metazoa > Chordata > Actinopteri > Cypriniformes > Leuciscidae > Rhinichthys > Rhinichthys klamathensis. Next base: position 976,923 of record NW_026606890.1, on the reverse strand, counting down.
AGGTTCATTCTCGTGTTACGCAGCACGTTTGAGCTTCACCAAGAACCAATGAGGTTCATTCTCGTGTTAAGCAGCACGTTTGAGCTTCAGCAAGAACCAATGAGGTTCATTCTCGTGTTACGCAGCACGTTTGAGCTTCACCAAGAACCAATGAGGTTCATTCTCGTGTTACGCAGCACGTTTGTGCTTCCTCAAGAACCAATGAGGTTCATTCTCGTGTTACGCAGCACGTTTGAGCTTCAGCAAGAACCAATGAAGTTCATTCTCGTGTTACGCAGCACGTTTGAGCTTCACCAAGAACCAATGAGGTTCATTCTCGTGTTACGCATCACGTTTGAGCTTCACCGAGAACCAATGAGGTTCATTCTCGTGTTACGCAGCACGTTTGAGCTTCACCAAGAACCAATGAGGTTCATTCTCGTGTTACGGATCACGTTTGAGCTTCACCGAGAACCAATGAGGTTCATTCTCGTGTTACGCAGCACGTTTGAGCTTCACCAAGAACCAATGAGGTTCATTCTCGTGTTACGCAGCACGTTTGAGCTTCACCAAGAACCAATGAGGTTCATTCTCGTGTTACGCAGCACGTTTGAGCTTCACCAAGAACCAATGAGGTTCATTCTCGTGTTACGCATCACGTTTGAGCTTCACCGAGAACCAATGAGGTTCATTCTCGTGTTACGCATCACGTTTGAGCTTCACCGAGAACCAATGAGGTTCATTCTCGTGTTACGCATCACGTTTGAGCTTCACCGAGAACCAATGAGGTTCATTCTCGTGTTACGCAGCACGTTTGAGCTTCACCAAGAACCAATGAGGTTCATTCTCGTGTTACGCATCACGTTTGAGCTTCACCGAGAACCAATGAGGTTCATTCTCGTGTTACGCAGCACGTTTGAGCTTCACCAAGAACCAATGAGGTTCATTCTCGTGTTACGCATCACGTTTGAGCTTCACCGAGAACCAATGAGGTTCATTCTCGTGTTACGCAGCACGTTTGAGCTTCACCAAGAACCAATGAGGTTCATTCTCGTGTTACGCATCACGTTTGAGCTTCACCGAGAACCAATGAGGTTCATTCTCGTGTTACGCAGCACGTTTGAGCTTCTTCAGGAACCAATGAGGTTCATTCTGGTGTTACGCAGCACGTTTGAGCTTCACCAAGAACCAATGAGGTTCATTCTCGTGTTACGCCGCACGTTTGAGCTTCAGCAAGAACCAATGAGGTTCATTCTCGTGTTACGCAGCACGTTTGAGCTTCAGCAAGAACCAATGAGGTTAATTCTCGTGTTACGCAGCACGTTTGAGCTTCACCAAGAACCAATGAGGTTCATTCTCGTGTTAAGCAGCACGTTTGAGCTTCAGCCAGAACAATGAGGTTCATTCTCGTGTTACGCAGCACGTTTGAGCTTCCTCAAGAACCAATGAGGCTAATTCTCGTGTTACGCATTACGTTTGAGCTTCAGCAAGATCCAATGAGGTTAATTCTCTTGTTACGCAGCACGTTTGAGCTTCAGCAAGAACCAATGAGGTTCATTCTCGTGTTACGCAGCACGTTTGAGCTTCAGTAAGAACCAATGAGGTTCATTCTCATGTTACTCAGCACGTTTGAGCTTCCTCAAGAACCAATGAGGCTATTTCTCGTGTTACGCAGCACGTTTGAGCTTCAGCAAGAACCAATGAGGTTCATTCTCGTGTTACGCAGCACGTTTGAGCTTCAGCAAGAACCAATGAGGTTCATTCTCGTGTTACGCATCATGTTTGAGCTTCCTCAAGAACCAATGAGGTTCATTCTCGTGTTACGCATCACGTTTGAGCTTCACCAAGAACCAATGAGGTTCATTCTCGTGTTACGCAGCACGTTTGAGCTTCCTCAAGAACCAATGAGGTTCATTCTCGTGTTACGCAGCACGTTTGAGCTTCAGCAAGAACCAATGAGGTTCATTCTCGTGTTACGCAGCACGTTTGAGCTTCCTCAAGAACCAATGAGGTTCATTCTCGTGTTATGCAGCACGTTTGAGCTTCCTCAAGAACCAATGAGGTTAGTTCTCGTGTTACGCAGCACGTTTGAGCTTCCTCAAGAACCAATGAGGTTCATTTTCGTGTTACGCAGTACATTTCAGCTTCAGCAAGAACCAATGAGGTTCATTCTCGTGTTACGCAGCACGTTTGAGCTTCAGCAAGAACCAATGAGGTTCATTCTCGTGTTACGTAGCACGTTTGAGCTTCAGCAAGAACCAATGAGGTTCATTCTCGTGTTACGCCGCACGTTTGAGCTTCAGCAAGAACCATCGAGGTTCATTCTCGTGTTACGCAGTACGTTTGAGCTTCAGCAAGAACCAATGAGGTTCATTCTCGTGTTACGCAGCACGTTTGAGCTTCCTCAAGAACCAATGAGGCTAATTCTCGTGTTACGCATTACGTTTGAGCTTCAGCAAGATCCAATGAGGTTCATTCTCTTGTTACGCAGCACGTTTGAGCTTCAGCAAGAACCAATGAGGTTCATTCTCGTGTTACGCAGCACGTTTGAGCTTCAGCAAGAACCAATGAGGTTCATTCTCATGTTACTCAGCACGTTTGAGCTTCCTCAAGAACCAATGAGGCTATTTCTCGTGTTACGCAGCACGTTTGAGCTTCAGCAAGAACCAATGAGGTTCATTCTCGTGTTACGCAGCACGTTTGAGCTTCAGCAAGAACCAATGAGGTTCATTCTCGTGTTACGCATCATGTTTGAGCTTCCTCAAGAACCAATGAGGTTCATTCTCGTGTTACGCATCACGTTTGAGCTTCACCAAGAACCAATGAGGTTCATTCTCGTGTTACGCAGCACGTTTGAGCTTCCTCAAGAACCAATGAGGTTCATTCTCGTGTTACGCAGCACGTTTGAGCTTCAGCAAGAACCAATGAGGTTCATTCTCGTGTTACGCAGCACGTTTGAGCTTCCTCAAGAACCAATGAGGTTCATTCTCGTGTTATGCAGCACGTTTGAGCTTCCTCAAGAACCAATGAGGTTAGTTCTCGTGTTACGCAGCACGTTTGAGCTTCCTCAAGAACCAATGAGGTTCATTTTCGTGTTACGCAGTACATTTCAGCTTCAGCAAGAACCAATGAGGTTCATTCTCGTGTTACGCAGCACGTTTGAGCTTCAGCAAGAACCAATGAGGTTCATTCTCGTGTTACGTAGCACGTTTGAGCTTCAGCAAGAACCAATGAGGTTCATTCTCGTGTTACGCCGCACGTTTGAGCTTCAGCAAGAACCATCGAGGTTCATTCTCGTGTTACGCAGTACGTTTGAGCTTCAGCAAGAACCAATGAGGTTCATTCTCGTGTTACGCAGCACGTTTGAGCTTCAGCAAGAACCAATGAGGTTCATTCTCGTGTTACGCAGTACGTTTGAGCTTTAGCAAGAACCAATGAGGTTCATTCTCGTGATACGCAGCACGTTTGTAGCTTCACCAAGAACCAATGAGGTTCGTTCTCGTGTTACGCATCACGTTTGAGCTTCACCAAGAACCAATGAGGTTCATTCTCGTGTTACGCAGCACGTTTGAGCTTCAGCAAGAACCAATGAGGTTCATTCTCGTGTTACACAGCATGTTTGAGCTTCAGCAAGAACCAATGAGGTTCATTCTCGTGTTACGCAGCATGTTTGAGCTTCAGCAAGAACCAATGAGGTTCATTCTCGTGTTACGCAGCACGTTTGAGCTTCCTCAAGAACCAATGAGGTTCATTCTCGTGTTACGCAGCACGTTTGAGCTTTACCAAGAACTAATGAGGTTCATTCTCGTGTTATGCTTCACGTTTGAGCTTCACCAAGAACCAATGAGGTTCATTCTCGTGTTACGCAGCACGTTTGAGCTTCCTCAAGAACCAATGAGGTTCATTCTCGTGTTACGCAGCACGTTTGAGCTTCAGCAAGAACCAATGAGGTTCAGTCTCGTGTTACGCAGCATGTTTGAGCTTCAGCAAGAACCAATGAGGTTCAGTCTCGTGTTACGCAGCACGTTTGAGCTTCCTCAAGAACCAATGAGGTTCATTCTCGTGTTACGCAGCACGTTTGAGCTTCACCAAGAACCAATGAGGTTCATTCTCGTGTTACGCAGCACGTTTGAGCTCCAGCAAGAACCAATGAGGTTCATTCTCGTGTTACGCAGCACGTTTGAGCTTCAGCAAGAACCAATGAGGTTCATTCTCGTGTTACGCAGCACGTTTGAGCTTCACCAAGAACCAATGAGGTTCATTCTCGTGTTGCGCAGCACGTTTGAGCTTCAGCAAGAACCAATGAGGTTCATTCTCGTGTTACGCCGCACGTTTGAGCTTCAGCAAGAACCAATGAGGTTCATTCTCGTGTTACGCAGCACGTTTGAGCTTCACCAAGAACCAATGAGGTTCATTCTCGTGTTACGCAGCACGTTTGAGCTTCAGCAAGAACCAATGAGGTTCATTCTCGTGTTACGCAGCACGTTTGAGTTTCAGCAAGAACCAATGAGGTTCATTCTCGTGTTACGCATCATGTTTGAGCTTCAGTAAGAACCAATGAGGTTCATTCTCGTGTTACGCAGCACATTTGAGCTTCGCAAAAACATTTATTGTCTAAACAATCTATTTTATCAAGCCTATTTTTTGACAGTCGATGGGAATATCGTCCGTTATAATTAATGGCCTTTTATGGCAATATCAATTTATTTTATATCAGTTATGTAAAATAAATATAAATTAAATTGATATTGATATTTTTGTCTGTCAGCTAAAACATAAAATAGGCTAGATAAAATAGATGCACCATTCAGTATGCAAATATTATGCTGTTGTCATCAATAATGGTTACATTTTGAATGTTGAATTAAAAAATATATATACAGTGTGAGATTTTTCAACTTTAACCATAGAATGTCTTTTAGTACCACAAAATAGAGATGGCACAGCTATGGCTGAAATGATCTACAAAAAGCTTGAAAGGAGGGCTGTTCGAGCTGAATTAATTGATGAAAACTGTAGAGAAGAAGAAAAAACTGGAGGATGAGGGACATCAATACAACACAAGCGCTGCAATCAGACTACCGTTTCTCGCAGTTTCTCAAAGATGCATCTGTGAGCAGATCGATCTGCAAATCAATCCGTTAAATGCTCCATACAGCACAAGCTGCACATTGATTGCATGAAATAAACAGAAGAAAATCATCATTACGCATCAAATCATCAATGCTTTGGATGATTGTAAACGCTTGGATGATTGTAATGCATTGTATCTGTGTGTGAGTCAGGCCTCTCGTTCTCTCTCGCCTACATCTTGTTTAAAATTCAGCTGCTATAGGCTGTTAACTGGTGTTAAGAAGCGAGAGCACATTACTCCTGTTCTAATCAAGCGAAACTGGTTACCTATACGATACAGAATTCATTACAACCCAGTAAGCAATTTTGCTTGCGTCCAAACACAGCCCTGACGTCTAGGCAACTCATTTTATTTTTAAAACAAGGCAAAATTTGGTCTGTCAGTGAAAATTTTATAGACGTCTAACCATAGCCCAAGAATAGACTAGTCATCTAGAACATGAACATGTCAAAGAAACGAAACCAAACACCTTGTAATCACTGTAGACTTTGCTTACATGATGGAATATCATATATCTCGCAAGTTATTTTGACATGTAACCAAATTCAAGGTTATTTTGGCTAGAAGTGGGTTACTCATAGCCGGACTATATCGTGTCTATAGTTAACCTAGATGGTGAAATGACAGCTATTGCCTGCTGGGAAAGTGCTGCTATATGTTTTCAAAGCTTTGCATGGCTTAGCACCAGAGTATGTTTCTGATTTAATCCGTCTCTATGAATCATCTAATAGGTCTCTTCACTTAAATAATCATCTACATCTTACGGTTCCTCAGCCTGTTCTCACGTAAATGCGTCTCTTTAGCACGCATTGTGTATTATCGTGCAATTTATATGCGAAAATGAGTTTTAACGTGCATATGATACACAGTTCTCTTACGAGAGTATCTCTTGTACTGCGTAATAGCTTACGCTATGGGGAAAACCTCTTTTCCACGAGATATTGAAGCCAAAATTTATCCTTAATTTTTTATTAATGTAAAACGCTTTGCAGCAGCAAGCAGACACAGGCGAGACAGCTCGCGCGCCTATTGGCTGCTCTTGCGGCAAATGCAGCAGCCTATCGAGAGAGACTCTGCGTGACGTAATGACCAATGGGGGCAATTCGCGCCCATATCGTCACGTCCCGCCAGAAAGGGCGTGGTCTCACTCTATAAATATGCTCGTTAGGCTGGTACAAGCTGATTTTCATCTCTTCAGCGAAGCACACGCATCGCTGGATCCGAAGTGAGAAGCCGCGCCGTCGAAGCAAGCTTTTCAGCGGGACGAGCTTCTGGAGTCGCTGGCCTCGCCGCCTTTAACTGCCGTACCTGCTGCGCTTTCCGGCGTTCTATATCCTTTGTATCCTTTATATCCTTACTCTGCTGAGAGTGTTAGCTCGCTTACGTGACGCTTCCCGGGGTATCAGAATGGGTGCTGAACACTATAAAGAGAGGCTATTCGCTACAATTCGCTCGATGCCCTCGCCGTTATACGGCGCGTGTCAAAACTACGGTGAAAAACGAAGTGTCTCATCTACTTCGTGCCGAGATAGCGAAACTACTGACCAAAGGGGCTATAGAACCTTTATCTCAGGCTCAGAGCGAAGGGGGCCTATACAGCAGATATTTTCTGGTACCGAAAAAAGATGGGGGTCTCAGACCCATTTTAGATCTGCGACAGCTGAACAGAGCGCTTGTGAAACGCTAGTTCAGAATGCTTAAGACCAGGAAAATCCTCGCGCAAGTGCGCCACAGGGACTGGTTTATGTCAATAGATCTGAAAGACGCCTATTTCCAAATACAAATAGCGTCCCATCACAGGCGATTCTTGAGATTCGCTTTCGAGGGCCAGACATATCAATACACAGTCCTGCCGTTCGGCCTGTCTCTAGCACCTCGTACATTCACGAAGTGCATGGACGCGGCGCTCGCACCCCTGAGACTTCAGGGCATGCGAGTCCTGAACTACTTGGATGATTGGCTGATTCTAACTCGATCACGATCGGAGCTCATAGAACACAGGGCCGCATTACTCAAGCACCTCGAGGAGCTGGGCCTCACAGTCAATTGGGCGAAAAGCTCACTGTCTCCCAGTCAGAAAATTTCCTTTCTGGGAACAGTGTTAGACTCGCTATCCATGACGGCACGCCTGTCACCGGAGCGTGGACTAAATATTCAGCACGTCGCGAAATCCTTCCGCCACGGCTCGATAGTTCCGCTCAGAAGGTTTCAGAAAATGCTGGGTCTAATGGCCTCAGCAGCCTCTGTACTCCAGTTGGGCTTGCTCCGCATGCGCCCACTGCAGATGTGGCTGAAAGCGCGGGTTCCACCCAGGGCATGGACAGCGGGTCTGTTTCGCCTCCGGGTCGACCTACAGTGCGTTTCAGCTCTGGAACCTTGGAAAATAACCGACTGGTATCAGTCAGGTGTGAGTCTGGGGACCGCTTCGAGTGTGAAGGTGGTGTCTACGGACGCCTCCACCTCGGGGTGGGGAGCGCTGCTCGAGGGCAGACCGCTAGCTGGCCTGTGGTCAGAACGGGAAAAGCTCCTTCACATAAACTGCTTGGAGATGATAGCAGTCGACAAAGCGCTATGGCGCTTTTGTCCACAGGTGACAGGCCACCACGTCTTGGTCCGGTCGGACAACATGTCAGTGGTGGCATACATAAATCGCCAGGGTGGCGTCAGGTCACGAAACCTTCACAGGCTGACGGAACGCCTCCTGGTCTGGGCTCAGCACAACCTGCTCTCACTTAGAGCAGCGCACGTGCCTGGTCACCTGAATGTGGGACCAGACAGACTGTCCAGGAACAATATTCCAGCAGGGGAGTGGTCGCTGCACCCGCAGACGGTCCAGCTGCTGTGGAAAACGTTCGGCAGAGCACAGGTGGACCTATTCGCGTCCCACGAAAACGCTCATTGCCCGAAGTTTTTCTCGAAAAGCAAGGACGCGCTGGCTCATGTTTGGCCCCGCTGCCCCCTGTATGCTTTTCCTCCTGTCTCGCTCCTGCCTCAAGTGTTGGAACGAATCAGGGAAAACGGATGCCCAGTGCTGCTCGTAGCTCCGCTCTGGACAAACCAGACGTGGTTCCCTGCCCTGATGCAGCTGACCAGCACTGCCCCATGGCCTGTACCATTGAGGACAGACCTCCACTCTCAGGCGGAGGGCTCGATTTGGCATCCTCGCCCGGAGCTGTGGTCCCTGCACGCATGGGCCATCAACGGGTACCCGCTAGCCTCCCAGAGGGAGTGTTAAACACGATCGCGCAGGCTAGAGCTCCGTCTACCAGGCGGCTCTACTCCTCGAAATGGTCTGTGTTCTCTGCGTGGTGTCAAGCCCAGAGCTTTTCACCTGTGGACTGCGGGATTTCGGAAGTGCTTTCCTTCCTTCAAGAGCTACTGGATAAGGGCAGGACCCCATCCACGCTCAAAGTATACGTGGCGGCCATAGCAATGTTTGCAAAACCGGTGTCTGGCCAGTCGCTGGGGAAGAACGACTTAGTCGTGCGTTTCCCTAGGGGAGCTCGGAGGCTAAACCCTCCTAGGCCCCCTTCAGTCCCGACGTGGGACCTTTCCACGGTCCTGGAGGCCATGAAAGGTGCCCCGTTCGAGCCAATCCAGCTGGTGGACATGAAACACCTGTCGTTCAAAACAGTGTTTCTCACGGCTCTCGCTTCAGTGAAGCGCATAGGGGACTTGCAGGCGCTTTCAGTAAGCGCGTCATGTATGGAGTTTGGGCCTAATGACTCGAAAATCGCAAGAGCAGCCAATAGGCGTGCGAGCTGTCTCGCCTGTGTCTGCTTGCTGCTGCAAAGCGTTTTACATTAATAAAAAATTAAGGATAATTTTTGGCTTCAATATCTCGTGGAAAAGAGGTTTTCCCCATAGCGTAAGCTATTACGCAGTACTCGTTCCCTCTCTAGAGAGAACCGAGGTTACGTTAGTAACCGAGTACGTTTTACATTAATAAAAAATTAAGGATAATTTTTGGCTTCAATATCTCGTGGAAAAGAGGTTTTCCCCATGGCGTAAGCTATTACGCAGCACTCGTTTCCTCTCGAGAGAGAACCGAGGTTACGTTAGTAACCGAGTACGTTTTCGCATGCATTTGATATGCAGTTCATTTGCGTGTAATACACACGCAACTAATTCTACCCAAACGTATAATACACACGAACCCCACACCACTACTAAACCTACCCTAACCAACACATGCGTATCCTATGCACGTAAAAACTCATTTTTGCGTATAAATTACACGATAAACACACTGCGTGCTATAGAGACGCATTTAGTGTGATCAGGTTGGGTTCCTTGATCTTGTTAAAAATGCAAAGGTGGCCGGGCCTTTTCTGTAGCCACTCCATCCTCTGTCCTTAAAAACATCGCCTACAACTAGTGTGTATTTCAGAACCCCGTTTGAGTTTCTATGTCGGGTTGTGTCTTCTTTTGTACAGCACTTTTGGTTCTACATTGTGGTGTTGAAAGTGCTGCTATTGCTTCATTGAATAGTAATAAGAAATGTGATGAATGAGCAAGGTCAACTTTATTTTGCCTTAACTATGAAGGTAAGCAAAGATAACATTAAGAGCAAATCCACACAAAAGAGTCTTTCCTGCATAGATTACAGGAGTTTTGACTTTCCTTCCCACTAAAAACACCATGGAAACAAATCGACTTGTTATTCTCCGTCTGAGATCAGAGTCAAACCGAGAACACACTAACCTTGGAGCAAAAGTTATTTGATATCCTAAAGAAACGTTGGGGATGGGAGAGACTCGTAGTCAACAGAATACAGATACTTTAGAAGTGGGTTGTTTATTTTACCCACAGTTCATTTGTGTAAATCATTCATTTGTGAAGAACAGAACGCAGAGTTACAAAGAGTTAGTGAAGGGTGTATGAAAGATAACAGACCGGCTCGGATATCAAAAGCGGCTGCTGGTGGGCCGCGGGACAGCAGATATAGATAATTCCAGAGTACAGCTCATCCATACAGTTTTACAAATGATCCACAGCAAAACATGCGGCTGACGCTAAATAGATTGGAACAAATCATTGGTGTGTGTGTGGCAAGAGTGGTTACAGAACAATTTGAGAATATATATATATTGATTTTATTGACCGATATGAATGCTCTCATTTTAATTAGTGCAGTCAAATCGATTAATTTTAATATATTTCATTTTAATAATAATATTATATCATATTTGTATTCAACATATATTTCAAATATTAATTACCGTTATCATACACAACATATAGTGTTTGTTGTGTTTTCAGAAACTACGATACATCAGAGAAATGCATTTTTTTTCCCATCATGGTCTTTATTGATCCTCCTGAGTACTCTGAATATTTATCCCAAATTATACTTTATTACAGTAGACTGAATATGTGTCCCAAATATTCATTTAATATTAATTATTTCTTTCTATAAAAGTGATCTAAAAATATGAAATCTAAAATTGCGTTGGCATTGTTAAATGAGAAAGTTTACAGAAATGTGCTTGAACAATATTCGACAAATCAATCATGTAAATGTATTCCCAACTTATTGAACAAAAATGAAAAGAAATTCAAAACAACACTGCAAAAAAAAGTTGCTGCCTTATATTTTTTCAAATACAGGATGTTTAAGTCATTTTAACTTAAATTACATTAAACAGACTTAAAAAAAAATTGTTGAATCTTGTATAACTTATAAAAAACATGTTTTGATTAGTTAAAGTAATGTAAAACACGTGTAGTCATAACTTATTGATTATATATTTTTTACTGTGTTTTGAGAATAAATTGTCAGTCAACATCGATGTAATTATCACAAAACGTGTTGGTCTGATAAATGTCTTTGAACTTGCATTTCAGTAAACTCTTCTTCCTGTCATTCCTACTTAAAATCCAAAGCAAAATTATGATCAGCCGAATTTAAATTTGATTCACCAAGGCGTGAATCAAATGGGATTCGGTTCTCAAATGCAGCTAACTCTCGTTCTGATAAAAATCCAGGCTGCTGTTTCGAGCTCTTCAGAAGAACCGCAGGTGACGGGACGATCCAGTTACTCCAGCAGAGCTAAAGCTGCCAGAGAAAACCTCAATACTTCAAAATGTGTTCCTAAAAATTGCAGACGGGACCTTTAAATGTCTGCGAAGGGCTGAAATCCCAGGGTTCGGTTGTGCAGTTCGGCACCACGCAGTGCGAGTAAACCCACATAACCCACACAAACACTCACTGAAAACCACCCGTTGGAAAAAAGCACATCTTCATTGGGCCGATTGTTCGACGCACCGGACATCTGTTTTGAGTTAAAGAGCCGGGGTCAGTATAAGACTGTAACCCCATGTAAATCTCCCAGACAAACACACACATTTCCCTTAGACTGATTTAACTGACCTGGAAACGACTGGGCATATGAGCCACCGAAAGTCGAAAACGCTCTGAAAATACAATTAATACCACAGAACCAGCGCAGAAATCTGACAGATTTACTGTCCTCTCCTATTGGTTAACCGCATTGCCAACTTCATTTTGACACGGAGGATAGAGTGACTGTGTTCTGGCGGTCGGTGAAGAGTTTGATTAGACATCAGCCATTTTAAGTTTGGTTCCAGCAATGATGGCAAGACCCACAAGCTTCTGTGTGTTTGTGTTGTGTGGGATGAAGTCCTGAGAGGACGGAGATTTGCACACACTTACTGACCCACTCTGAATATTTATCCCAAATTATACTTTATTACAGTAGATTTGATATTTGTCCCAAATATGAATTAAATATCATTATTTATTTCTATGAAAGTGATCTAAAAACATGAAATCTAAAATTGCGGCGGCACTGTTAAATGAGAAAGTTGCTTGAACAATATTCTATACATAAATCAAGCCAACTTATTGAACAAAAATTCAAAGAAACACTGCAATAAAAAAGTTGCTGCCATAATTTTTTAAGTACAGTCAACTTGGATGTTTAAGTCATTTCATTAAACCGAGTTGAAAAATGAGTTGAATCTGGTATAACATAAAAAAAAGTTGAAAATTGCTAAACTTATTTTGATGAGTGAAAGCAAATGTAAAACACACGTTGTCATAACTTATTGATCATATATATATATATTTTTTTTACAGTGAACAGATGAAACTTTATTAGACCATTTTACATTTTATTAGACTACTTTTGACCTCTTGTGTTTTGAGAATAAATTGTCAGTCAAAATGTATGTAATTATCACAAAACGTGTTGGTCTTTGAATTGCATTTCAGTGAACTCTTCTTCCTGTCATTCCGGCTTAAAATCCAATCCACTAGCAAAAGGTGTTGTCTGAACATCTATGGATATGGTCCAGGAATTTGGCTCAGGAAAAGAAGCGATATCTTACCCAGACAGTTGTGTCCATCGTGGGCCAAGCGGAAGCCGTCGTAACACGTGCATCTGTAGTTTCCAGGGATGTTGATGCAGTCGTGAACGCATCCTCCATTATATTCACTGGCACACTCATCGATATCTGTAGTACAAATTAAAAGATAAAGGGGTCATATAATAGAAAACCTTTTTTTTTTTTTTTTTTTTTTACATGTACTATATATACACACCAGCATTTCAGTTTTTCTTTCTACTTTTATTCAGCAAGGATGCATTCAATTGATCAAAAGTGACAGTAAAGACATTTATACTGTTACAAATGATTTATATTTCAAATAAACACTGTTCTTTTGATCTTTCTATTCATCAAAGAATCCTGAAAATAAATGCAACACAGTTTCCACAAAAATATTAAGCAGCTCAGCTGTTTTCAACAGTTGAACACTGGAGACTGGAGTAATGATGCTAAAAATTCAGCTTTGATCACAGGAATAAAATACATTTTACAATATATTACACTAAAAACTTAGAAATTTGTAAGATTTCAATGTACTTTTTATAATTTTTCTAGCATTTAATTAATAATTGCACTTAAATATTATTTAAATGCAGACGTCTTGTGCATAAGAGACTTACTAAATCATTAAATAAAATCTTACAGACCCCATATATATATATATACATTCAAGTATTATATTATATACAGTATAATATATATGAGTGACCTTTTTTCAGGATTTTTTTTAAGGCGTTCTCACTCCGAAAACTCTAGAAATGGCTGTTCATGCGTTTGTTACGTCTCGGCTAGATTACTGCAATTCTTTATTTCTTGGTATATCCAAGTCTCAAATTGCTCGTCTTCAGCAAGTTCAAAACGCTGCAGCCAGACCTCTTCATAAGTGTTGTAAATATGACCACATCTCTCCTATTCTCAGATATCTACACTGGCTGCCAGTTCACCAGAGAATAGTCTTTAAAATGATACTACTTCAAGTCTCTTTTAAAAACCTGTTTTCTTCAGTATATTGATTATTTTCCTCGGTTGGTTTTAATAATTTATATTTGAGTCTGATACTGTTTTGCTACTCCTGTTTTATGGTTACTCTTAGCTATGTTGCTCTTATTTTTGTTTTATTTGATATTATGCATGTTATATCTTCTTTTAATCTTGTTGTTTCTGTAAAGCATTTTGGTCAGCCTAGTGGCTGTTGTAAATGTGCTATATAAATTCTATATAAACTCTTTGATGAATAGAAAGTTCAAAAGATGCAAAATCCATGATGTGAATCTCCCGTTCCTCCACATCCCAAAGCTGCTCTATTGGATTGAGTTCTGGAGACTGGAGGCCGTTTGAGTTCAGTGAACTCACTATCATGTTCAAGAAACCAGTCTGAGATGATTTGAGCTTTGTGACGTGTGTTATCCTGCTGGAAGTAGAAGATGATACACTGTGGTCATAAAGGGATGGACATGGTCACCAACAATTACTCAGGTAGACTTTGACGTTTAAACAAAGCTCAATTGGTACTGAGAGACCCAAAGAGTGCCAAGAAAATATCCTCACACCATAAAACCACCAGCAGCCTGAGCCGCTGATACAAGGCAGGATGAATCCATGCTTTCATGTTGTTTACGCCAAATTCTGACCCTGTCATCTGACTATCGCAGCAGAAATAGAGACTCATCAGACCAGGCAATGTTTTTCCTATCTTCTATTGTCCAGTATTGGTGAGTCCGTGTGAATTGTAGCCTCAGCTTCTGTTCTCATCTGACAGGAGTTTCACAGGTGTGTGTCTTCTTCTCCTGGAGCTCCTCTGCTTCAAGGTTTGATGTGTTGTGTGTTCAGAGATGCTCTCCTGCTTCAAGGTTTGATGTGTTGTGTGTTCAGAGATGCTCTCCTGCTTCAAGGTTTGATGTGTTGTGTGTTCAGAGATGCTCTCCTGCTTCAAGGTTTGATGTGTTGAGTGTTCAGAGATGCTCTTCTGCTTCAAGGTTTGGTGTGTTGAGTGTTCAGAGATGCTCTTCTGCTTCAAGGTTTGGTGTGTTGAGTGTTCAGAGATGCTCTTCTGCTTCAAGGTTTGATGTGTTGTGTGTTCAGAGATGCTCTTCTGCTTCAAGGTTTGGTGTGTTGAGTGTTCAGAGATGCTCTTCTGCTTCAAGGTTTGGTGTGTTGAGTGTTCAGAGATGCTCTTCCGCTTCAAGGTTTGATGTGTTGTGTGTTCAGAGATGCTCTTCTGCTTCAAGGTTTGATGTGTTGAGTGTTCAGAGATGCTCTTCTGCTTCAAGGTTTGATGTGTTGAGTGTTCAGAGATGCTCTTCTGCTTCAAGGTTTGATGTGTTGTGTGTTCAGAGATGCTCCTCTGCTTCAAGGTTTGATGTGTTGAGTGTTCAGAGATGCTCTTCTGCTTCAAGGTTTGATGTGTTGTGTGTTCAGAGATGCTCTTCTGCTTCAAGGTTTGGTGTGTTGTGTGTTCAGAGATTCTCTTCTGCTTCAAGGTTTGGTGTGTTGTGTGTTCAGAGATGCTCTTCTGCTTCAAGGTTTGGTGTGTTGTGTGTTCAGAGATGCTCTTCTGCTTCAAGGTTTGACGTGTTGTGTGTTCAGAGATGCTCTTCTGCTTCAAGGTTTGATGTGTTGAGTGTTCAGAGATGCTCTTCTGCTTCAAGGTTTGATGTGTTGTGTGTTCAGAGATTCTCTTCTGCTTCAAGGTTTGGTGTGTTGTGTGTTCAGAGATTCTCTTCTGCTTCAAGGTTTGGTGTGTTGTGTGTTCAGAGATGCTCTTCTGCTTCAAGGTTTGGTGTGTTGTGTGTTCAGAGATGCTCTTCTGCTTCAAGGTTTGACGTGTTGTGTGTTCAGAGATGCTCTTCTGCTTCAAGGTTTGGTGTGTTGTGTGTTCAGAGATTCTCTTCTGCTTCAAGGTTTGGTGTGTTGTGTGTTCAGAGATGCTCTTCTGCTTCAAGGTTTGGTGTGTTGTGTGTTCAGAGATGCTCTTCTGCTTCAAGGTTTGACGTGTTGTGTGTTCAGAGATGCTCTTCTGCTTCAAGGTTTGATGTGTTGAGTGTTCAGAGATGCTCTTCTGCTTCAAGGTTTGATGTGTTGTGTGTTCAGAGATGCTCTTCTGCTTCAAGGTTTGATGTGTTGAGTGTTCAGAGATGCTCTTCTGCTTCAAGGTTTGATGTGTTGAGTGTTCAGAGATGCTCTTCTGCTTCAAGGTTTGGTGTGTTGAGTGTTCAGAGATGCTCTTCCGCTTCAAGGTTTGATGTGTTGTGTGTTCAGAGATGCTCTTCTGCTTCAAAGTTTGATGTGTTGTGTGTTCAGAGATGCTCATCTGCTTCAAGGTTTGATGTGTTGTGTGTTCAGAGATGCTCTTCTGCTTCAAGGTTTGGTGTGTTGAGTGTTCAGAGATGCTCTTCTGCTTCAAGGTTTGGTGTGTTGTGTGTTCAGAGATGCTCTTCTGCTTCAAGGTTTGGTGTGTTGTGTGTTCAGAGATGCTCTTCTGCTTCAAGGTTTGGTGTGTTGTGTGTTCAGAGATGCTCTTCTGCTTCAAGGTTTGGTGTGTTGTGTGTTCAGAGATGCTCTTCTGCTTCAAGGTTTGATGTGTTGTGTGTTCAGAGATGCTCTTCTGCTTCAAGGTTTGATGTGTTGTGTGTTCAGAGATGCTCTTCTGCTTCAAGGTTTGATGTGTTGAGTGTTCAGAGATGCTCTTCTGCTTCAAGGTTTGACGTGTTGTGTGTTCAGAGATGCTCTTCTGCTTCAAGGTTTGATGTGTTGTGTGTTCAGAGATGCTCTTCTGCTTCAAGGTTTGATGTGTTGTGTGTTCAGAGATGCTCTCCTGCTTCAAGGTTTGACATGTTGTGTGTTTAGAGATGCTCTTCTGCTTCAAGGTTTGATGTGTTGTGTGTTCAGAGATGCTCTTCTGCTTCAAGGTTTGATGTGTTGTGTGTTCAGAGATGCTCTTCTGCTTCAAGGTTTGATGTTTTGTGTGTTCAGATATGCTCTTCTGCTTCAAGGTTGGATGTGTTGTGTGTTCAGAGATGCTCTTCTGCTTCAAGGTTGGATGTGTTGTGTGTTCAGATATGCTCTTCTGCTTCAAGGTTGGATGTGTTGTGTGTTCAGAGATGCTCTTCTGCTTCAAGGTTGGATGTGTTGTGTGTTCAGATATGCTCTTCTGCTTCAAGGTTGGATGTGTTGTGTGTTCAGATATGCTCTTCTGCTTCAAGGTTGGATGTGTTGTGTGTTCAGAGATGCTCTTCTGCTTCAAGGTTGGATGTGTTGTGTGTTCAGATATGCTCTTCTGCTTCAAGGTTTGGTGTGTTGTGTGTTCAGAGATGCTCTTCTGCTTCAAGGTTGGATGTGTTGTGTGTTCAGAGATGCTCTTCTGCAGACATTGGTTGTAATGAGTGCTTATTTGATTTACTGTTCCCTTTCTATGAGCTGAACCAGTCTGTTCATTCTCCTCTGACATCAAACAGGCATTTTCAACAGCAGAACTGACATTCACTAGATATTTTCAGATCATTCTCTGTAAACCCCAGAGATGGTTGTGCGTGAAAATCCCATTAGATCAACAGTTTCTGAAATACTCAGACCAGCCCGTCTGGCACCAACAACCATGACACGTTCAAAGCCACTTAAATCACCTTTCTTCCTCATTCTGATGCTCAGTTTTAACCTCAGTAGATCGTCTTGATCATGTCTACATGCCTAAATGCATTGAGTTGCTGCCATGTGATTGGCTGATTAGATCTTTGCATTAACCAGCAGTTGAACAGGTATACCTAATAAAGTGGCAGTATATATATATATATGGTTACAGATTCCACCCTAGTTTACACAGAACATTTACAGAAACCAGCTTTAAAAAAAGTAATAAATTGTCACAGTTATGATGTCACAACAATAAGCTCATTAACATATGACCGTCCCCTTTTCCTATAGACACCTATTCAGTATTCAACCATTTCTGCTCTTCATGTCAATCCACATGAAGTAAAATATAAAATATGACCCCTTTAAAATCCATCTGCACCTTTAAATGGTTCCTAATTCATTATTTCGGTCAATATGAGCTTCTGTGTGCCGGTAACTGTGGCGATTATAGTGAATTATGCCTTATGTTTGTATGGCGAGAGCAGCTGAATAAACATCTCAGAGCCAGAGAGAGAAGTGGATGACTGTGTGTGTGTGTGTGTGTGTGGGGGGGGGGGGGGGGGGGGGGGGGCATCCCCACTCATTTGACGCCCAATTGAGCACTAATTACCCAGACTCCTCTGCTCTGCTTTGTAGTCGTCTGGGCTCAGTGAGTATGGAGAGGCACTCACAGCCTGGAGAACAATGCTTTATTTTTCTTTATTCCTGAATGCTTTTTATTCCACCTCCAACACAGTACAAAGTCTTTGCACTTTTCATTTTTATTTCGGTTTTGCACAAAAGCAAAACCAGCTTCACTCCATCGAACTACAAGATACTTTACCTCCACTAACGTGTCTCTGTCTGAGGCCAAGCAATCTACGGGACGAGCAATTCGGAGAAGTGGAAGAAAAAAAACATTTTGCACTATTCATTACAGGCGTATTGTTTACGGGTCGTTCGTGTCACGCTGAGATGATTGCAGATGTGGAATAAACGTTCTTTCTGTATCCAAGAAAAATAATAAATAGCCTATTAAGACTCAGATGATGGAGTATACAGTGTAGATTAAACAATGCAAAATTAACCTAAAAAAAACAGAACTGTCTGCATGGATAGGCCTGCGGAATAACCAACATTTTTAAGGTTAAAGCTGGTTTATAGTTAACATGACAATTCAAGCAGTGACAGGAGCGTCCTGCAGAGTGATATGATTTACTTCATGTAAAAAAACAAAAACTTTATGATCTTGTATAATATATTTATGTATTTTTTTGTGAATCTATTTAACTAATTCTAATACCTGCTAAGGACCAGATGACTTTTTTTTTTGAGAGCCTAAAATCCATGTCTCAAGCACACAATTATGATGTTCTTATTATAATTGTATGTCGCCTATATGACAGATTTGTGCTGCACGTTACACTTAAACGTATTTTCCTTTTTTGAAGTGATTCCAATCATATTTTAAGCAATTCAAAACCATCATGTTGAACAGTGCACATCTGAAGCGTCTCAGGTAAAGGAAATAATCCATTATTCATCGGCTTTAATATATCAGCCAAATTTAATTTTCGGGCTGATAACGATAAAAATGGACATATATCGATTGATACCACCGATATGATGGCCAATATATCGTACATCCCTATATTTTTATATTATATTATTATAGTATAAATATATATATAGCACTTAAAACTTTCTTATGATCTTAAAAAACTTATTGATCTAAAGCTTTATGCTTAAAAAGCATGATATTAGTTTTGTAGCTATATAAATTGTGCCTAAATTTAAATATAAAAAGATGTAAAGACATAAAAATCTTGCTGGTTAAGCTAGTTGGGAAGAAGTGTGACCAGCCATGCCGTTCTTTTCAACAGGCGAGTGCTGGTTTCTTAAAGCTAAGAACTGTTATTTACTCATAATAACCCACGTTATTTGTAGCGTGTAGCACATGTAGTTTTGCAATAGCTTTCAGAGGATTAGGATCCGGTTCTGGTTCTTGTCTTTTTTGTGTGTGCAGAAATTCAGCGCGTGGAGAAGTATATTTGAACAACGATGTTCATATCTCCCCGGCACACATTTGTGTTTCTACACCATATCAATGGTTTTACGCGCTTATCCCAGTTTAGTCAGGAGTGGCGTTTTAACACAGCACAAACATTACCGAACCCCTTCGCTTTCCAGTGTTTTGCCTGGGCTTAGGATGTTTGTATCCAGAAAGGATCACATTGGCTAAGTGTGTCTAAAAGCAGCATACACCTCTCCAAATACAACTGAGCTTTAAAAACTTCCCCCATAAAGGCAAACGGCCTCAAGAAAACAATATTACCAAAGATATGGCTTTATCATAGTGCAATTTAGTGCTGTTAACTCACATTGACGTGATTGGAAATGCAAACCGTTTTTTGGTGGTGGAAACAGCTCTGTGTAATTACCAGGCCAAGTCATTATCGGTAACGTGTAAGATATTTCATGCTCTATTTCACGTCCAAAGTGTAAAGAATTGAGTCTGTCATCTTTTTAATCTTGTATTTGAACACCTATTTCCCTTCCCTCAGGATAGTCTGAAAATGAACCCAAGGAACTGCAGAAATGAGACATGGAGAAGTAGACCTTGAAGTGTCTGAACACTGTATACACACACACACACACACACACACACACACACACACACACACACGCACGCACGCACAATCAGCCAAAGTGATCTTATTATAGACTACACAGCAAAAACAAACAGATTTTATGAGTAATTTTGTCTTCATTCCAAGTAAAAAATATCTCATATCCTTAAACAAGATAATTGTATTTGAGAAGCATATGATATTAAGATTCAAATTAGGTTTGTTTTTCTTTCCCCACAGCTAAATTGTTTTCTCCTGCTTTAAACCTCAAGTATGGGTAAATTTGTACTTAAAACAAGAGAAGAGTTGGTTACACTATTCTATTAACTATAATTAACTTTGCAACTACATGTCAACTAACTCTCATTAGAGTATTAGTAGACTATTAGGTTATGGTTAATAGGGATCAGGGTTTATAGGGTTAGGGTTGGTAGAAAAGGTTTCCATGTAAAATTCTTCATTTATAATTTAAGTGGTTCACAGGGTATTGTTATGCAGCTACTAAGGTGTTTTAGGTGGTTCCAAGAGCGTTGCTGTGCAGTTTTTGTTGCCAGATGTTGCTATGCAGTTGCTAAGGTGCTTTGGGTGGTTGCCAGGGCGTCGCTATGCAGTTGCTAAAGTGTTTTGAGTAGTTGCCAGGTCATTGCTATGCAATTGCTAGGGTGTTCTGGGTGGTTGCCAGGACGCTGCTATTCAGTTACTAAGGTGTTTTGGGTGGTTGCCAATGCATTGGTATGTAGTAGCTAAGGTGCTTTGAATGGTTGCCAGGAAGTTGCTATGGAGATGCTAGGGTGTTTAAGGGTCGTTGCCAGGGAGTTCCTATGGAGTTGCTAGGGGGTTCTGGGTGGTTGACAGGACGTTGCTATACATTTTCTAAGCATTATTTTTTGTGGTTGCCTGGATGTTGCTATGGTGTTTTTGGGCGGTTGCCAGTTGCCAGTCCATAGTTATGTAGTGGCTAAGGTGCTTTGATTGGTTGTCAGGGCGTTGCTATGGAGTTGCTAGGGTGTTCTGGGTGGTTGCCAGGACGTTGATATGCATTTGCTAAGAATTTTTGTGCGGTTACTAGGATGTCGCTCAAGGGTGTTGATATACAGTTGCTAAGTTGCATCGTATTGCTGTACAGCTACTAAAGTGTTTTGGTGGTTGCCAGGGTGTTGCTATGAAGTTACTAAAGTGCAGTTACTAAAGTAGTTGTAAAGTTACTTATAGTCAGCAGACTATCTGTTGATGGAGCATCAAAACAAAGTGTTATCAGATATTATGCTAACAGTCTACTAAAACTCTAATGAGAGTTAGTTGACGTATTGAATGTTCAGATATTCATGCAACTAAATATTCTGGGGGCAGGGGCTCTATGCACGGCGGTATTTCCGGTGAAGGTCTAAGGATGCTGGATTACTTCAGCCGATCGTAGAGTCCAATGCTATACCGAGAATTTATATTGGTTTTTATACTCTATTGCTATACTAAAGAAACGTTAGTCACAAAAACAGACAAAACAGACACCCCTCATTTTGTTTATGCTTCTTTGTTTATTATATTAAATAAACATAACTATATATAAAATTACATCTAAACGTATTAAAGTTTCGTTTCAAAGACGAGAGGACAGTAAATTTTGAAGACTCTGCCATAATCCCGTTTTCCTCGGTTTTCCTCCGCTTTAAATCTCCCCAACCGGAAACGCAAGAGCATCCTTGCATCAAACGCGGAAGTTATGCGTGCATATAGCCCATTCCATTTTTTTGAAAATTATCAAAAACGCTGGTGATGGCTGGTAACTTTTTTATTTATTATTCTGGCGGGGGAAAGAGTTTTTGTGCCACATTATTGTGGCAACTGAGTTCTGTCTAAAGTAAACCTCGTGATTAATTATTTTATTGCATTATTTTTTTATGATTAATTGCACTAAATTAACTTCTTAAATCAACAGCCATAAGTATATTCTCTTATGCAGTTTGATCTCAAATAAGTTGATATTGCTTTAAATCTAACTTCAAAGTGTGAAGCTTGGAAATGTTATTAATATTATTTTTTTAAAATTTTAATTAATTGAATAAATTAATTGTCACAAATAATAATGTCTATTTTTAAACGGGTTGTTTCTAAATATTAAGCTGGGATACAAGAAAGCTTTTTAACATACAGAAGAACTTCATCAGCACTGTATGCTTAATAGTTTTACTCTAAAATAAGACAAAAATACAGATCAAAAATGTTTTTGAAGTCTATTCCAAATATACAGAATCAAGTGTTGATAAGTCCTCATGTTTTTGTGTCTGTTGTGTTTCTTACCTTCGCAGTGTTTCCCATCACCTTTGTATCCTGATTTGCAGATGCATTTGTATGACTTGAGGGTGTTCTGACAGATGGCATCTATACTGCAGCTGTCCAGGGCCTCGGCGCACTCGTCCACATCTGCTGAGAGAAAAGGAAATCAAGAGGCTTAGAAGAGCTTGGGCACGCTCTATTTTGAGAAATACCGAAACATGTTTTTGCCCCGGGCAGGTACATAGAAACACTCAAGCGAAAACTTGATCCAGCATGCAAGAACAGTAATGTGACAACAAATTAATTGTACAATTCCCAAAGAAAACATGTCAGAGGTGAAGAGACAACAATCCAGCATCTCCAAACCAGACCTGAGCACAAAACCGAGCTGTTTCCCAGTTGAGACGTAATTCTGAGGACTTCAGCATCTCATATTCCTGTGACCTCTGGGATTAAAGCCAAACCCAACATTTCCCGCACAGGGATACTTCACCAGCGCTCTGGCATTTCCTGCAGTTGAGTTGGTGCTATGCATCGCTTTGACTAAACCATAACAACAAAAATACATTCTGTCCTCATCAAAGGTCAATAATGTTGTCATGGTTACCCTAACAAAAGACAGTCTTCTAATAGTCTTTTTCTTCGGAAAATATACAAATCTAATTTGAAATCTACCATGGTGGGTGGTTGGCAAGGCATTGCTTTGCAGTTGCTAAGGTGTTCTGGGTTGTTCCCAGGGTGTTGTCATGCAAGTACTAAGGTGTTTTAGGTGGTTCCAAGAGTGTTGCTCTGCAGTTTTTGTTGCCAGGGTGTTACTATGCAGTTGCTAAGGTGCTTAGGGTGGTTGCCAGGGCATCGCTATGCAGTTGCTAAGATGTTTTGTGTACTTGCCAGGACACTGCTATGCAGTTACTAAGGTGTTTTGGGTGGTTACCAATGCATTGCTATGTACAGTAGTTGCTAAGGTGCTTCGAGTAGTTGCTATGCAGTTGCTATGGTGTGCTGGGTTGTTGCCAGTGTGTTGCTATGCAGTTACTATGGTGTTTTGGGGGGATTGCCACTGCATTGCTATGTAGTAGTTAAGGTGCTTTGAATGGTTGCCAGGGAGTTGCTTGAAGTTGCTAGGGTGTTTTGAGTGGATGCCAGGGAGTTTCCAGGGTGTTCTGGGTGGTTGCCAAGACGTTGCTAAGCAGTTACTATGGTGTTTTTAGTGGTTGCCAGTACATTGCTATGCACAGTAGTTGCTAAGGTGCTTTGAGGGGTTGCCAGAGAGTTGCTATGGAGTTTCTAGGGTGTTCTGGGTGGTTGCCAGGATTTTGCTATGCATTTGCTAAGCATTTTTGTGTGGTTGCCAGGATGTTGCTATGCAATTGCTAAGCATTTTTGTGTTGTTGCAAGGGTGTTTCTATACAGTTGCTAAGTTGTTTTGGGTGGTTGCCAGCGTATTGCTGTAAAGCTACTAAAGTATGTTGGTGGTTGCCAGGGCGTTGCTATGCAGTTCCTAAAATGTTTTGGATGGTTGCAGGGCATTGCTGTCTTTCTACAGTTTCCAGGATGTTCTGTGTGATTTCTGTCTGGCCCAATTCATACAACCCTGCCATAAATCGAATTATGCAGTAAATTCTAATAGCTCTTTGGCAAATATGCATTGAACACGAGGGGGTGTTGAGCAAAATCAAACTAAACTACAAAACTGTTTGGCACTGGCTGGAAAACAAAGTGATTTCACATGGCTAGCAGTCAAATCTGTCTTTCTTCTTCTGGAGTCTATCACAATACAGTTCTGTCTCATTGCTCTTGTCTTCTGTGAATGCAGTTCACAGAAAACAGATGCCCAACAAAGCAGGAGACTGCTTATTACAGGGTTAGAGGTCCAACAATCCAGAACCAGTTTCCACAGAGTCTCCTCGAAGCTGCTGGTAAGAAACGACAACCGTTTAATTTGAATGCTTGCCGGCCAACACTAGTACTGATATCTCATCAAGCTGAAACCAACCCACTCTAGAATCCACAGATGTCTCTCACTTCTTTTAAAGAATTCATTAAAAATGAGAAAATCTCTTTGCTGAGGCTGCAGGAAAGTGGTGGATGATCCTTGTGGTGGCATAAGTCATTGAATTACTCACATGCTGTTTACAGTACAACGCTTTTCGGGGTTTAGTACAACACCCAGAGTTTGTTCAGTACTGAAGTGTCTTTACGCTGCAGAAAAAAAAGAAAACAAATTGGTCTTTTTTCTTAAGAGCCCTAATACTATAAAACATACCATTTGTCAGATCTCATGCTGAGGCCAGCGAAAATAAGGAAAATTATGCATTCAACAACATTTAAAGTCAGAAACACATTAGTCCAAATGCCCAATCATGGAGACCAGGACCTACGATCATCATCGTACGCTCATGTCGTTCCTTATGACTTTCTAATTTCCATGCAACACAAAAAGAGAAATTTAGAAGAATCCTCACAGGTTTTGTCATACAGTACAAAAACGGCTCATGTCTGTCAAGTTTTTAAAAAAGGAACAAAATACACAATAAAAGTAGGTCTATATGACTTATGCACAGTGTCAAGTCTTTTTTTTATCCATATAAGTGCTTTGTGAGTGCTAAAATAAAAACCATTATTCAAAATATTTTTTTCCCAATTCAGTTCAGTAACGACAAATGCCGGATCCGGGCCGTATCCAGATCAGATGGTGGACCTGGGCCAGGACACGACCAAAACGCATGATGTAGTCAGCCGGATCCGGGCCGTATCCACATCAGATGGAGGACCTGCGCCTAGACACGACCACAACACATGATGTAGTCAGCCGGATCCGGGCCGTATCCACATCAGATGGAGGACCTCCGCCTAGACACGACCACAACACATGATGTAGTCAGCCGGATCCGGGCCGTATCCACATCAGATGGAGGACCTCCGCCTAGACACGACCACAACGCATGATGTAGTCAGCCGGATCCGGGCCGTATTCAGATCAGATGGAGGACCTGCGACTAGACACGACCACAACGCATGATGTAGTCAGCCGGATCCGGGCCGTATCCAGATCAGATGGAGGACCTGCGCCTAGACACGACCACAACGCATGATGTAGTCAGCCGGATCCGGGCCGTATTCAGATCAGATGGAGGACCTGCGCCTAGACACAACCACAACGCATGATGTAGTCAGCCGGATCCGGGCCGTATCCAGATCAGATGGTGGACCTGGGCCTAGACACGACCACAACGCATGATGTAGTCAGCCGGATCCGGGCCGTATCCAGATCAGATGGTGGACCTGGGCCTAGACACGACCACAACGCATGATGTAGTCAGCCGGATCCGGGCCGTATCCAGATCAGATGGAGGACCTGCGCCTAGACACGACCACAACGCATGATGTAGTCAGCCGGATCCGGGCCGTATTCAGATCAGATGGAGGACCTGCGCCTAGACACGACCACAACGCATGATGTAGTCAGCCGGATCCGGGCCGTATCCAGATCAGATGGTGGACCTGGGCCTAGACACGACCACAACGCATGATGTAGTCAGCCGGATCCGGGCCGTATCCAGATCAGATGGTGGACCTGGGCCTAGACACGACCACAACGCATGATGTAGTCAGCCGGATCCGGGCCGTATCCACATCAGATGGAGGACCTGCGCCTAGACACGACCACAACACATGATGTAGTCAGCCGGATCCGGGCCGTATCCACATCAGATGGAGGACCTCCGCCTAGACACGACCACAACGCATGATGTAGTCAGCCGGATCCGGGCCGTATCCAGATCAGATGGAGGACCTGAGCCTAGACACGACCACAACACATGATGTAGTCAGCCGGATCCGGGCCGTATCCAGATCAGATGGAGGACCTCCGCCTAGACACGACCACAACACATGATGTAGTCAGCCGGATCCGGGCCGTATCCAGATCAGATGGAGGACCTACGCCTAGACCCGACCACAACGCATCCCTGAAGTGTCAGCAGAGATTGTGTCAACTAGACTCCCCTCTGTAAGGCCTCATCGACACGACAGCCATCGGCACTGATCCTCAACAAACCCGTCTCCATACCGGCATGACTCCGATCTTCAACCAGATGGAACTGGATAATATTCTGATTGTTCCAATCCAATCTGACTTCTGACCTATAATGCTGCCTGAATCATAATCATACACTGTTCGTTCGTTGGCCAGAGGAGACCTGGGGAGACCTTTTCGGCTTGCTTAGTTGGGGACATTAAATTTAGCATTAAATGTAATTTTCAACAATAATATTGATCTGCCTGCATTGACACCATTATATGAGAACTGAACTGAGCTGGACGATGACATCGATTTTCTCCAGAGCAGCTATATATATAAATTAACTAAATTAATACCTTTTTTACAACAAAAATGAACCATCACTGAACTTACTTAAGCTGGACTGTGGCGCTATTTACTTCTGGAAACAAACTTTGTTGCATTATTTTCCTGTTATCTCTGTAAAGTTGCTTTGAAACACTGTATTGTAAAAAGCGCTATATAAATAAATGTGACTTGACTTGACATGACATGCAAGAACCAATGTGTCATGATTCTGCCCTCTTGTCATTTCTTTTCTCTAGTCTTGAGGCAGGATCATGACAGACCCATGTTTTGTGTGCAAGCACATGGTCTTGTGTTTTGAGCCATGTGCTTGTGTTGTCTCGTTATGTTACCCCGCCCCCTTGTTATCCTCGTCTCGTCATTATTGTCTAGTCAGTTTCACCTGTCCTTGTCTAGTCAGCTTCACCTGTCTTTGTCATTAGTGTCTCCCTTTTTAATCCCCTTGTGTTTGCTGTCCTGGGTCGGTACATTGTCAAACATTGTGAGTTATTCTCTGTGAGTATTTTGTCTGAAACCTGTTTATTGAGAATTGTGAGTTTGTTTCCTGTCAAGTCAGAGTCTTCGTTTGTCATCGTGTCTTAGTCTACCTCCAGTCCTGTTTTGCCCCATCGTGGGTTTTGTTTTCTGTTTTGTCATCATTAAACCCCTTTTGAGTTATTTGCTGTCTGCGCATGGGTTCGTTCCTCCATCCACATGACACAATGCCATTTGGCATCAATAACATAAAATATGCCATGGAGCTTCAACACACCATTTTTTGCAATTCAACACTGAGGCAAATACAACGTTTTGCAGGAGGTTTTCAGTGAATAACGTCTTAAATTTCAGCCTTCTCATCACACAAAGCTATCGTGCATGCTTGGAAAAGTGCAAATGGAGTCAAATAGACTGCTTTTCATTTTTAGGTGAACTATTCCTACTGAAAGGTAAAATGTACTCAGCAGACACCAAAGCAGAGGCCTGATATCATATCGTTCACCCAATCTTAAAATGCACATAAAAAAAAACACCACTTGCAGCTCAACAATATTGCTTGGTTGGATATAAAATGAATACCAATAAAAGCTCTTTTACTGGGGAATGGCAATTTAGCCACGGCTAATGTTAAGTGTGAAAGAACAATGAGTTTTTACACGTTAGCAAATGAGAAAACCGACTATAACGCTAAGGTCAGACCAATTCAACCCTCCAATAGCTGGAAAATGAAAAGTCATTTGTTATGTGGAGGTAGCTTGGAAACTACTAAATGATTTCAAAGAAAAATTAAGTGATTACAACCTCATTTCACATGCAAACCAATTACCCACAATCCAATCCCCACACATTAGTCATAATCATGCTTATACAATATAGAAATAGTCAAAATTACATTTTATACAACAGAACTGATGAGATCACGGTCATTGTGTGGCTGGTTAGCTTGATCTAGTTTTAATCCAGCATGGTGTAGTTACAAAATCTACCAGTAGGGGCAAACTGAACCAATCAAACCCTGACCCCTTGATTCCGCCAGTGAAAACTCTATAGCCAATCATAATCAATCAGATTCACTGACCACAATCACACGTCCTCAACAGAGCCAATCAGATCCATTACCCACAATCACGGTCACACAGCAGATCCAATGAGACCAATTAGCTGCAATCACGCTCGCACGGCGAAATCAATCAGCGTCTCCATTCAGTCCCAGAAGAAAACTGTTTTTCATGTAATAAAATGGATGAAACAGACTCCTTATTACTGCTAAATCAATCACAAAGTGCTCTAGTGGTTGTAAACCCAAATGCTGTTTTAGAGAGAAAATAAACATGTCACTGTTAATCTGTGTATGAGTTTAGAGAAGCTTTCACGGCGCTCTGGTATTTTAAGAGATGCATGATGCCAAACTATTTTTCTGGCTGTTTTGTTCTTTCTTTTGAGCGTTTCAAACTGGAAACAACACCAAGGTTGAGATTTAGGAAAGACCTGCATGAATCTTTCTCCTTGGCACGTTCATGGGAGTAAATGTATGAAAGCTTGTTTCCATCACAGAATAAAAAATAAGTTTAAATCCCACAGTTCTGACTTTATAACACGCAATTGTGAGTTTATATCTCGCAGTTCTGAGAAATAAAGTCAGAATTGCAATTGTGAGATAAAAAGTCGCAATTATCTTTTAAAATGTTTTATTCTGTGATGGTGGAAACAAGCTTCCATATAAATGAGAGAAGTCAGATTCATCAACAAATAATCATTTTGAGTTTAATCTTTTATAAGAATCTGGTTCATGTCTGAGTGATTTGTTAATGATCGTCCACCAACTCAATGGTTTAGTTGCATTTCCGCGACTTCAGAAGACTCATTTTTGAAACTTTATACTGAAGAATGAAAGTCATACACATATGTAACAACACGAGGATGAGTAAATGCTAATTTTGGGGTAAACTATCCCTTTAAAGAGCTCAAACTGATTGCGAACATGTTTGAACAATATTTTGTAGATTGGAGATTCAAATTCAGCTTCTCTAATCACAAGAAAAACCAAACCAAGTCAAAAACTTTTCCAAATGTGTGAATGTTGTGAAGATCCACATTATTTCCCCATTCTTCAGAGAGATTTATGTGCTCCACCAGAACATAAAATGTCTTTATTACTTTGGCTAACATGAAAGTAGTATTTTCCTCCGTTGACCTAGAAACATAAACCTTTAAGAATCCTCAATAAAGTATTCACGGCTGCTGTAATCTTTCTATGTAACTGAACTCTCTGTTTATGAGATTTTGTTTCCACTAGCAACACATCTGAGGATTCGACTCGAGAGCTTGAGACTTGCATTTCTTTCTTTGTACTAACCGAGAGCTAGCCGTTAGCGTTGCCATTCATCTCAATGGCAGCTTCTCGGGCTAGCTTTCTCACAAGTCAAAAACATGAGCTGTAAAGACCATGTGACTAATCGCTTTAGACTCAGAGCGCAGGAACATGATGTCATGACAAAACTGACAACACCTCAAGAACACATGATGGCGGAGTTTTAAATAGCATACTACTCGTATTATTTCTCTTATATGTTTATTTATGGCATAAACAGTGCGAGTATGCAAGCATGTCATCCCGAATGCAGACAATCTTGAGCCGAGATGTCAAAGAAAAAGTTCAAGTCAAATCTAAATATTTGATGTAAAACTAATTAGAAATGTTCCTTTGCAGACTAACTGAAATAAAATAAGTTTAAGCTGAAGTAGTAAATTTACAAAAAAAAGCTGAAAAAATATAAAAAACAATGAAAATACAATAAAATAAATTAGAAAGCAACATAAATTAGAATAAAAGAAAATATATATCTCTTTTAAAAAAAAAGTTAAAAATATAGGCTAACATAACCAAACCAGTTTGAAAAAAATCAAAAAAATCAATAAAATTAAATAAAATATTAAAAAGCAACATAAAATTAAATAAAATTAAAGGTGACCTATAATTCAAAATTGAATTTACCTTGGTATAGTCAAATAACAAGAGTTCAGTGCATGGACATGACATAGAGTGAATCTCAAACTGGACTGTTTTCTCGTTCTCATTTAATTCACGTTTATGAAAAACACCCCTGAAAAACGGTCGGTTCTCCACACAATACCGACTGTGACGCAATAGTCGGGATCATTAATATGTACGCCTCCAAATATTTGCATAATGCCAGCCCTCAATGCCAGGCGGAACTGCGCAGCCGAAGCATGGCAGTTGCTCAGTGTGGATGTACACATGAACACAAAAGTATTTTTTAGTTCCTTCATCTGAGCCTCTGAAGAAACAATGGGTTAATTTTATTTTCTCTGGAAATTTCCAAACATTTCACCGACTGTTTCCTCAACTTGGGCCAATACAGAGCTGGCCTCGGATCGAGCTACCAAGCAACACTTTCTGATGTGTAATTGTTCAAGTTCAGACAGGTAATCTTTCTCTTAAAATCGTTCAATACTGTTTATGCATCAGTAAGTCAAGCCAGTGACTAAAATATCAGCTTCACATCGTTTCTTTTAGTAGGATGAAAATAATCGTATTTAAATTGTGAACAAATTATATACAGAAAGCGATCAAAGAACAAACTTTCCACACAGCACGAGTTTATCTGGACACTTGCCAAACTCGTTATGAAATCAATGACGCACGTTACTGCACAACGAAGCTCTTACTGTATTTACATCATAGTGTTTGCATTGGTGAAAGCCTTAGAGAGAGTGCAGAAACTGCTTTGCAATGATAAGATCTTCATTCTCGCGATCAACACACTGTCATCTGCTCAATGCTCATCACGGCAACATTTTATGTGATGGGAATAGATCTAAATACTTTAAAAACATCTCACGATTCGTTAATCTCGATAGCTGTTATAATAAAAACGTATAATAGCAGTAGTAAAAGTATTCGGGAGAGAGTTTCACATGTAATGCGTAGCTATTTCATATGCAAGCATGTCAGCCAATCACAGCAGTGGCCGCGGTTACACTGAATCCCACAGCAGACACGCCCCTTCAAACAGAGCGTTCAAATCAGAGGCTAAAAGCAGGCTAAGAAAAATGCCATTTATTTCTAAATTATGATTATTTTTTATCTAAAAAACATACTAACATTATAAGGGTAACCCAGGAAACATTATAAAATAATTAAAAAAAACATTCTAGGGCACCTTTAA
This sequence comes from Rhinichthys klamathensis goyatoka, assembly GCF_029890125.1. Classification (NCBI taxonomy): domain Eukaryota; kingdom Metazoa; phylum Chordata; class Actinopteri; order Cypriniformes; family Leuciscidae; genus Rhinichthys; species Rhinichthys klamathensis. Next base: position 945,906 of record NW_026606890.1, on the reverse strand, counting down.
AATCGAATTAAAAAAGCAACATAAAATATATTAAAATAAAAATAAAATATTTTAAAACTAATAAAAATTTCAAAAGCACATAACAAAATTACTAAAATTAATATGAAAACTGAAAATATAAAAAAATAAAACCAATTCTAAATATTATTAAATACTATAATAGCATATAAATAATACTAAATTATAAATAATAAATTAACAGTTGTTTAATGAAAGTGAATGGTGTTAGCAAATTATAAAAAAGCACCATAAATGTATCATAAAGTAAGTCTTGCGCTGTATTTCTCCATATTTAAATTGGAAAAAAAATATTTTCACTGGTTTAAGGGCCTTCAAAAAAAATTGGCCACTGGTAAAACATACACTAATAATACAATTTATACATTTTGCATTTGGCAAATGCTATTACCCAAAGCAACTTTGCACTAAAGCTACAGTATACATTGTTTTAGTTCATGCAACCGTTGCAAGCAGAATGCTCTAGAATTGTAGCTACAGGAAGCCTATATATTCTTATGCATTAACTTGTATATATGATATGATTGCAATAGTTTGTCAGTAGAGAGAGATGGTGTAGTACTGGCATGTGCCAGTGGGGGATAGTGAGGTCATGCTACCGAGACGAATCTGGACTCCTTGAGCTTTCCTTGAAAGTGTGGTTTGTGTGTTTATGTAGTTTTTTCTGGATGTTGTGCTCGCTGGGCAGTTTATTTAGGCGTACGGACTCACTAAAGGTGTGTAGTTCAAACACATGGCGATGTTTGCTCCCAGTCATATCCTCAGTGTTTGTCCAAGCCCCGCTTTACACACGCTACAGAAATAATCTCAGAAGCACACAGCACAAAATCTACATGTGAAACTTTGTGAATAATTAATAATATAGTTTTCCATTTACTAAGATGTCATTGTTAGTAGGTAAACTTTATGAAATTATTTAAAAGAATAAGAATAAACTTGAATGTACGTTTTATGAAGAAACACAAGTGGTGCTTGCCTGTGTAATATCAACAATGCTATGATGTTGGTTGCTAGGGTGTTCTAAGTGGTTGTTAGGTGATTATTTGGAGGCAGAATATAGTCAAAAGAGTTAATATACCTAATACACAATACAAAAGAGTTACAGTTTTTCTCAAATGCTAAAACACAAAAGCCAATCCTCTAAATCAAATGACCAGTTGTCTAAACACATTTACTAAATCTAGCCATCATTTTCCAATATCATAAACACATTTCACATGAAGACACAATTCACAAAACACAATCCTCCGTTCTCATAAATCTTAACACATTTTTCCTTGCTAAAACACAAGTTGCAAAAGAACTCTGCTCATATTCTTAAATGAAAGCTCATGTGATGCAAAATGCTTGCCACAGTCAGCAATATTTGAACACAATGAACACACCTGGCGTCATTCATTACACACAACGACTCAAAATTGAAGACACTTGTTGCTAATGCTGTGACCACATGTATAAAAGCAAGTTCAGAGTGCACAGTTTGCTGAAGATTACAAACAAACACAATGGATGAAGGCAGAGTCAGGGGAAGAGGAATTTGAGTCAGAGGAGGGAGAAGAGCTGGCCATGGAAGAAGAGGAGCAGGCCAACGAGGAAGAGGAGAAGGTCCAGGAGGGAGAGCAAGACAACCTCGCACCATCATTACGGACGAGATGCGAGCAACAGTCATTGACCATGTCATTGTCCATGGCATGACAATGGCTGAAGCAGGACTAAGAGTCCGTCCAAACCTGAGTAGGTTCACCGTGGCCACCATTATCAGGGCATTCAGACAACACAACAGGTATTGTCAACACATGTTTCTTTCTTTAGAGTTGAAAGAATGCCACATAGAGGTGGGAGGGTTGCCATATTTACAGTGGCACAAGAAACCCTCATTGTGGATATGGTTCGTGAGAACAACCTCATCAGACTCCGGGAGATCAGAGACAAAGTCATTGCCGATAATGTCAACTTTGAGAGCATTGATGATGTCAGCTTGGCCACAATAGACCGAGTTCTCCGGCGCCAAAAGATGCGGATGAAACAGGTCTATAGGGTTCCCTTTGAGCGCAACTCTGCGCGACACAAAGACCTACGTTACAAGTATGTGCAAGTAAGTATACATCCATGTTCACAGTACAGTTAGTGGACATACTGTGTTGCTCAGTGGCCTACAGTACTTCTGGACAATACTGTGCTACCTGATTGACTGTTGTTCTGAACACCTGTGCACTTTCACATTTTCACAGAGGATATTACAGTTGGACGCGATGGCTAGACCTCATGAGTACCTCTTCCTGGATTAGGCTGGCTTCAACCTGCAGAAACGAAGGCAAAGAGGCCGTAACATCATTGGCCAAAGAGCCATCACTGAGGTTCCTGGCCAACGGGGGGGGTAATATTACTCTTTGTGCGGCCATGGGTTTGGAGGGGCTTGTCCACCGGCATGCTGTCCTTGGGTCTTACAACACCCAACGTCTCCTCACCTTCCTAGAGGAGCATTTATGTGATCATTTGGGACAATGTACGCTTTCACAGAACAAACCAAATCAGAGAGTGGTTCACCACCAACAGTAACCACTTTTTAAACGTCTGTCTGCCACCCTACTCCCCTTTCCTGAACCCTATAGAGGAGTTCTTCTCATCGTGGAGATGGAAGGTTTATGACAGACAACCATACACTAGAGAGAACCTCCTAAGGGCAATGGAGCTGGCCTGTGTTGACATCCCAGTGGAGGCCTTCGAAGGATGGATTCGCCATTCCAGGGCGTTTTTCCCACGGTGCCTGGCAAGAGACAATATAGCCTGTGATGTGGCCCGATGCCGCACAGTGATTGTGGTGTGTGTGGTGTGAATAAAGTAAATAAAAAACTTCACACCCTGATCATGTTTTCAAGAGTACTGTTGTGTGCAATAGATTCTGTTTTTGCATTGAGTTGTGTTACAGTAGTGTACATGCAGAATTTATACTCTTCATATGAAACTCACAAATCTAAATGCCTAATCCTCTGCAGAGATCTAAGAAGATCCATTACTGTAAAGTTTCTAAAAATATGCATTGGCAGTTATGAAACAAAGAACCTTCTCACAAATTGAGCATTGTGTTTTCAATTGTTTTGCTGTAGTGTGTAATGATGTGTATAGTGTTTACATTTTTGAAAGCTTCGAGCTGCTCTTTTGGTGTGAAAGTTTGAGTTTTGAAGTGAGAAGGTGTGGTTGTGTTTATGTAGCTTTAGAAAAGGGTGTTGTGTTTAGACATTGGGGAACATGGAGGAAACGTTTGTGTAATGTGTTTTAGCATTTGAGAAAAACTGTAATGTACCTAAGCATTTTCTGATCACATGTAAATTACTATATACCACACATATAGTTACATTTAAATTGAGCTGGAACATTGGACAAAATCATAAAAAATATTTCTAATTAAATCAAATATTAAAAAGCAACATAAAAATACAATAAAATTACAACAAATTAGAATAAAATATATATATTTTTAAATTAAATATTTTTAAAACATAAAATGAAATATTTTTAAAAAGCTATATAAAATGTAATAAAATAAAAACGAAATATTTAAAAATAAAATATTTTAAAGCAAGATAAAATATAATAAAATTAAATTAAAATAAAAACAAAATAATTAAAATAAAATAAAAAGGAAACATAAAATATAATAAAATACAAATACAAATTGTAAAAATAAAATATAAAAAAATATATAAAATAAAATATTAAAAAGAAACAAAATAAAATTATATATATATATATATATATATATATATATATATATATATATATATATATAACATATACATATATTTTTTTATTATAATAAAATAACTGCATCAACAACTGTCCTAGTCAGTGCAGTAAAACCCAAGTAAAATCTGTCAGTAATACTGTACTAGTGTATGAAGTAATGTCTTTAGTTAAGTGATCCAAATTCAAAGCTAAATCCAAAAGCATCCCGACCACTTCACACTCTCTCTCAGGTGGTTCCACCAACTAAATCAATATTATGTTAGCAAGTGGATCTAACTTTGCCCTCACAAGTTTGGCAGCCAGTCCTCCGAGCTGGTGTGAAGCCAGATACAGTAGCGCCGAGACAGCCTCTCGTTGCTGGCCAAGCATCCGTTAGCATGTGGCGGAGCGATGTTTGAGCGAGAGAGGTGTTGGTTGTGTGAGCTGGCAGGCCCTCACATGCGAAGCCAGCACAAAGTCTTCATCTCATGGGCTATTAGGCGACGCACAGACGGGATGAAAGAAAAAAGGGTGTTGATGAAATGCAGACGTCAACATTAGAGCAGAATTTAGCATCCTCTCCCCGCCGTCTCTTCCCAGATCGCCTACATCTAATGAAGGAACTCACTGTTTGTCCTCCGAACAGCTCGTAAAAGAAATATCGCCTGCTTCTATTTGTGCCCGGCGTCCTCGGCGCGCTGGAAAAGCCGTGTGTGTTACTGTAAGCGCTGAGTGATGGTGGCTGTCTTCAAACAACAACAGCGGTCATTTAAAGCTCAGAGTTTATGAACTGCTGAAATTGCAGTGCAGTTGACCCGTCACTTAAGCCTTGTCTTAAAAGGATAGTTCAGCCAAAAATAACAATTTATGTCCTTCCAAACCTGTATGACTTACTTTCTTCTATTCTTTCATTCTTCTTTGTAAGTACAGGGAAAGTCAATGGGGTCCAATGTTTTTTGGACCCCGATATTCTTTAAAATATCTACTTTTATGTTCAAGAAGAAAAAGAATTCGGTGTAGGTTTTAGGTTTTGAATTTTTTTTTTTACAAATTGCTAGTAAATCTCACCAAAAATTACAAAGAAACAGCAAGCAACACATTGAATTAAATGTGGAATTTTGAAGTAGAAAATCTGAAATAGTATTTTCTTTCCAATCTTTGTTTTATTTACAACTTTGTATAGGTTTGGAACAATGTTTTTGTTTTTTGGGCGAACTATCCCTTTAAAAACATTACTTGATCATACTACAGCAACTGTTTGAAATACCATCGTCTTAAATTAAATGAATCTTGAAGTTCATGCTATGAATGAAAATAACTGCTCAGTTCATGTTTAACTAATAAATGCTGTGTAAGTATTGTTATTTTATTCTTAGTTTAAGTTAACAAATGGAACCTAAGCTTGTTTCCGCCACGGAATAAAACAATTGAAAGATAATTGCACCTTTATCTTGAAATTCTGACTTTTTTCTCAGAATTGCGAGACATAAACTAGTAATTGCGAATTATAAAGTCAGTTTGCGAGATATAAACTAGTAATTGCGAATTATAAAGTCAGAATTGTGAGATATAAACTCGCAATTGCGAATTATAAAGTCAGAATTGCGAGATATAAACCTGCAATTGTGAAAAAAAGTCGTAAGTCAGAATTGTAATTGCAAAAAGTCACAATTGCGAGATATAAAGTCAGAATTGCGAGATATAAAGTCAGATGCGATATATAAATAGTCAGAATTGCGAGAAAAAAGTCAGAATTGCAAGACAAAAGTCAGAATTGCGAGATATAAACATGCAATTGCAACAAAAAAAATCGTCATTGTGAGATATGAAGTCAGAATTGCGATATATAAAGTCAGAATTGCGAGATAAACTTGCAAGTGCGAGAAAGAAAGTCAGAATTGTGAGATACAAGCTTGCAATTACGAAAAAAAAGTCCAAATTGCGAGATATAAAGTCAGAATTGCGAGATATATTGTCAGAATTGCGAGATATATAGTCAGAATTGTAAGACAAAAGTCAGAATTGCGAGATATAAATTTGCAATTGCAACAAAAAAATCATAATTGCGAGATATGATATGAAGTCAGAATTGTGAGATATGAAGTCAGAATTGCGAGATATGATATGAAGTCAGAATTGTGAGATATGAAGTCAGAATTGCGAGATATAAACTGGCAATTCCGAGAAAAAAAGTCCGAATTTGAAGGAAAAAGTCAGAATTGCTAGATATAAAGTCAGAAGTGCGAGATATAAAATCAGAAGTGCAAGAGAAACTTGCAATTGCGAGAAAAAAAGTCAGAATTGCGAGATACAGTAAGCTTACAATTGTGTAAAAAAGTCAGAATTGCGAGATATAAAGTCAGAATTGCGAGATATAAAGCCAGAATTGCGAGAAATATAGTCAGAATTGTAAGAAAAAAATTCTGAATTGCAAAATATGAACTTGCAATTGCAAAAAAAAAATCATAATTACGAGATATAAAGTCAGAATTGCAAGAAAAAAGTCAGAATTGAGTGATATAAACTCGCAATTGCAATACAAAAGTACAAATTGTGAGATATAAAGTCCAATTCTGAGGACAAAATACCTTTTTTTATATTTTGCAATTCTGACTTTATAACACGCAATTCTGAGAGAAAAAAAAAGTCAGAATTGTGAGATAAAAAGTCGCAATTACCTTTCTTGTTTTTTATTCTGTGGCGGAAACGAGATTCATAAGGATCTTTATTGTAAAGTGTCACCATTATTTCTCTAAAGAAAAATGGGGGATAAAAATGCTTTGCAATGTCACAGTTCATTCCCGCCAGTAATATCCAATCAAAATCTTACCACTTTATGAGCACATTTTACAGAAAAATCACAGAAATCTACAGTTGATTCCTTTGAGATTTTTCGTGAAGCTTGTCTGAGTTTGCAACACTAACAGCAAACAAAGGCTCAATGCAGTTAACTCAAAACGTGAAACCCGCACATTTTGTTCAGTCATCTAAGACTAGTCTAGACAGACTAAATAGACGACTACTTGCATTTAAAATACTGCTGTTGTATGAAAAACCAGCCAATGGGAAACTGGTACGCTTGAAATTACACAGATACAATTTTGCAGTGCAGGCAAAACGCAAATGACGTGATGCTGATATGGCAGTTCATAACCTTTCATCACAGACACGGAAAGTTCCAGTACGGCTCGTGATCAAGGTTTTCTCGGTCAGAATGATAGCAGCCTGTTAACAGACGAATTACCAGACGCGTCGGTCGGGGTGGAGGTTCGGGGTTGGCAGAGGACCTGCTAAAGGTTGTCATCTTTTCACCAGCTCATAAAACTGCACTCAGTGCCATTGGCCCGGCTTGGAATAACTCAGACCGATCCAAACGGAGCTCAACTTGTTGTTAAAGGGACAGTTCACCCAAAAATGAAAATTATTTACTCACCCTCAAGTTGTTCTTAACCTGTATGAATTTATTTCTTCTTCTGAACACAAAAGAAGATATTTGGAAGAATGTTCATAACCAAACAGTTGATGGACCCCATTGACTTCCATATTATTTTTTGTCCATTCTATGGAAGTCAATATAAACACTTCTACTACGCTTACCATAGTGAATCAGGGTAAGGCAAGGATTGATGATGTATTGACTCATCATTATGTTAATAAAAAAAAAACCTACATAGTGTATCTTTAACTATTATAAGCCTGCCTTAAGGCTGTGGGTAAAAGCTTTTTTTTTTTTTTGCTACATTACTTGGTATTGATAGTCAGTCCAGTGCCAGTGATCAATTTTAAAAGTGCACACTTGCTAAAAGCCTATTTTTTAGGCGTACCCTGCATGGATGACCTCAAAGCTAACAGGCCAATTTAACACCAATTTCGATTTAAGAGGGTCTTAAAAAAAGTCAACCCTTCGATCTATAGAGAATATCAATTGTGGGGGGAAATGACATTTAAGTGGGCTTCAGAAGAACTGTTTCAATCCTTACAGTTCACAAATTGCTGAGTGGCTGACGTGAATGTTTTCCTTAAAAGTAACATCGATGGCTTCAAGGCCAGCTGAAATCATAGAGTTAATCAAGGTGATATCTTGTTCTAGAACAGTTGTTCTCTGACTCTTAAAGCCATTCAAGTGTAGTTTTTCTCCTCTTTTTGAGTGCAAGCTGACTGAGAGCTTCATATAAGGCCATATTTCGATTCATATTTAATAAGATTGCAGAAGCATTTAGGTTGTGCATTGGAGCCTTAGATTCATTTTTTTTTATCTATTTTACCATCTATTTTAAAATTGTATATAAAATGGAAGTTATCAATCAGAAATAGCAATCGTTTTAACAAAGTGGTAAACCCTATTCTAGAACAAATGCACATTTCTTAATGAATGTTCTAAATCTCATTAACCTACTCAGTGATTAATTTTTATAATCACAACTAGATTAAATAATTTAGTATATTTAAATACGGGCATCTGCTTTCTAAAGCAGCATCCAAACTGACCCAACAATTGATTCCATTACGTTACCGTTGCTAAGATAATATCGCTAGTATACTCTAATACGCATAAAATATACACACACAGATATTGGGTGAAATTTGACAGTTTGCACTGTTTGCAGATGCATTTAGGTTATGCATTAAAGTCTTAGATGCACAGATAAGTAAAAAAGTATATAGACTGAAAGTTATTTATATTGCTAAGAAATAGCGATTTAAATGCAAATGTCTTTATTTTTGAATAATGTTAAGTTGCATGCCACTGTTCTAGAACAAACACACCATTCCAGTGTTGGTCTCTTCAGTTCATTCATAAGCCGTATCATCATACTAATAATATAAACTGCCAGTATTTAGCACTTCATCATAACTTTGATGTTTAATGCGTGCTCAGGCAACAAAAGTCTGACTTTCTTTCGACAATCTCCAAGTGTAAGAAGAACGTTATCTTTGACAAAATCACTGATCGCTATCTCACGGCCCTCGAGGGGCACATCCGACAGACAACGACGAGCAATGCCAAAACCCAGACATGAAAAGAGTCCATGTCTGAAAGAGCCAGAGGATGTTTCCATCAGAGGTGAAGTACTACATCCAGACAAACTGAGCGGATCACAGAGCGATAATGTCACCGAATACAGTGTCGAGGCGTCAACAGTTCTCAGTTGTTCCAGGCACACATGAAATGCTGATTGCAAACTATTTTCCTTCCGTATCTGACATATTTCAGAGTGAAACATGATATGCAATAAGAAAAATAGTCTGCACTCTGGAATTTATTGGGTCATGCACAATAAAACCAGAAGCCTCATTTAAAAAGATGTGCATCTAAATCATCCAATATGTGAATGCGCATGTTATTGCAACTGGTGGGTTTCATATATTTGCCTATCAGAGTCATTAGTTTGCCCAGATTTTAAGATAGGTTTATTAGATTTTAAGAGGAAAATAATAACGCCCATATCATGTAGTGGGCTTTAAAGATCACGGTTCTTCAATTGCTCGATGCAAAACAATCGTGATTGCCTTGACAATCATTTTTTAATTCAATAGACTGCATGTTACTCCTTAGATTAACAAAATTATTTACGTTTTCTGTAACAAATTGTATGCTCACACACACAAATGCTTGCATGCACTACAGATATTGTCATATGGATAAAGAGAATTCAAATGAAATGGAAGTTATATATTCATAATGAATGTTTGGCTCATTACATCAAATTTTGGCAGGTGAGATGTGAGCAATTTCACAGTTTCTGCCGATATGCAGACTAATCTATTCAACTCATTAGCATTTGTATTAGAATCATTAATTTATTTACTGTGTGTGAGTGTGTGTATATATATATATATATATATATATATATATATATATATATATATATATATATAAAGCAGCATCTAAACTGACCTGACATTTCCTAAGCTAAAATCTGTACTCTAATAAGCATACAAATATATACGGTAGAACACACACATATAGGGCAAAATATTCACTTAAGATAAATTATTTAAACTACTTTTTTGTTCATATTTTACTTTTTGTTGTTTAACATGTTTCTAAGCTAATATTGTAGTACTCTAATGAGCTCATTTCCAGGAAGGAAACCGTTAAAGGGATAGTTCACTTTTTGATATGTTTTAGCTTACCTCAAGGGCATCCAAGATGTAGGTGTCTTTGTTTCCGCAGTAGGCTAGTTTCAGTTTGGATATTCTTAGGTCAAACCGTTCTTTTCTGTCAGTCATTTAATGCAGGTCTATGGTCACCACCTCAAAGAGCATGCACAGAGAAGTCCAAATTAAACATGATTTAATGACTCGTAAATGTAAGTACACATTGATGGCCTAAGACACGAAACGAGCGGTTTGTGTGAGAAAACGAACAGTATTTATATCGTTTTTACCTCTTGTAAACACAGCCACGTCCAAGTGATCTGAGGGCGCGGGCGCTTCGGTCTGCGCAAGCGCCGGAAAGTGATCTCTCTGAAAAAAATCAACGTTGTCTGTAGGGCTGTGCGATATGATGATATATATCGGATGGACGATATAAAAAGCCTATCGTTTCATATTATGCCATATCGTTTATATCGTGGTGTCGCAAAAAAACATTGTTTACGGCAAAAATTTGGATGACTGCAATCTTTCACGCCACCATGGGGATGCAGGCAGAAACGTGAATAACAGCATGAATGAAGGGGTGACAGAACCGGGTGTTTCCGAGCAGGAGAAGAACCAGCCAGAACAAACCGAGGAGCTCGTTCCTAAACGAGGGGCTAGATGGTTTGGTTAACTTTCTATTTGTTGTATTGACCATTTTAGGGTGGTTTGGATAAATAAACGCCAGTCTCAAATAGAGGCCTGGTCTGTTTTTTAGTTTCGGTTTGTATTTAATCTTCTAAAACCCGTCAGATCGTCTGTTTAAACCAGTTCTGTGGTGCAGATTGCGCGCATCTGGGCGGAGTTGTTAGCGCAAGCAGAGTTAGCGGAGGCCGGAGAGAGAAGGAGATCGTTTTACAGGGTATAGCCTTCATTCTTTCTTGTTGATGTGTTTCGGGCAACAAGTTCATAGGCTCGATGGATATTACCAGTAATGTATTGTTCAGCCCATGGCTGTCACATCGTTTCGTTTTTTTTAATTCTGCCAATAATCTAAAAGCTATGGTTATATTAAATGTACAATTATCGTTATATACTGACTTCACCCTGTGCTGCAACATACATTTAGTTGTACATTCATTTACAGAAATCAGCTGGTTGAATTCAAATTGATGCTGTTATTATCGGATTTTCAGGTGATATTCCCAATTCATTCAGTTAACGGACGCTCTGAGGTAAAGTGTTCAGACTGCAGACTAAGCAACGATTGTATTTAATTGTACAGTACTATCATAACATAGTACAGACATGATCTTAATTCCATAATGTCCTTAAACATAACAATTTGCTGGCCATAAACTGACAGCGCGCGTCCGGTGTGTGTGCGATACCTCGAGTTGCTATAGACACGGCGCGCGCGCTTCTCGTCCGGTGAGCGACCCCCTTTAGACATAATAAAGTAGCCTAGGCTAATTCTTAGATTAACGGATTTGTTAAACACATTTATAAATAAAACGTAATCTTCGTTATCTCTAGGCCTACACTAAATGAAAGGCCGGTCTCATAGACGCCTGCCTCAAATACAAGCCGGTGCAGTTCGGCGATTTGGGAAAATAAAAGCCCGGGCTATTATTTGAAGTTTTACAGTATATCGTGATATATATCGTTATCGGGATATGAAATGACTTCTATCGTGATATGAGATTTTGGTCATATCGCCCAGCCCTAGTTGTCTGTTGATATATCGAAATCGTCTTCCATTGCGATTTCCTGTATTTCTAAATATGTTTAGATCTTCACAGTGAAAGGTAACACTTCCGAAATCTCTGTGTAAACAATGAGTGACGTACACACGCGAGAGATCACTTCCGTGGCTGTGGTCACATGGTAAAAACGATATAAATACTGTTCGTTTTCTCACTCAAACCGCTCGTTTCGTGTCTTAGGCCATCAATGTGTACTTACATTTACGAGTCATTAAATCATGTTTAATTTGGACTTCTCTGTGCATGCTCTTTGAGGTGGTGACCATAGACCTGCATTATATGACTGACAGACAAGAACGGTTTGACCTAAAAATATCAAAATTGAAACTACTGCGGAGACACCTACATCTTGGATGCCCTTGAGGTAAGCTAAAACATATCAAAAATTAATTTCAAAGTGAACTATCCCTTTAATGCTGCCCTGGGTGAAATAAGGGAGGCAGCATAAAGACACAGCCTACCTTTAAAGCCTTCAAACCCCTATGATGCCTTAAAACGCCGCCTATGGAGTCGGAACACTAGGATTTGCAACACATGTGACGTTTAACTGCATTAGTACGAGTTTCCCAGTCTTTCCCAGGGTCTCCTCGTATGGAGTCGGGGAACATCGTGCCGTCTTGGTGCGAGCTGGCAGACGGCAGCTTCATTTTCACCACAGCTGAGTTTGTGGAGTGTTTTTCCATTACCGAGCAGAATAAAGCATTTCCTTTCATTCATTTACTGCAGTCTCTGAAGCTTGGACCGGCTCCCCGGAATGTAAACACATGCAGTCTGTAAACAGACTCACACAAACACACACTCGCTCAGATACACACACAAACACACATCCATCAAGAACGATGTCTGCATTGTGCTGTTTTGTGTTCGCCATCTGAATTACCCTAACAACACTGATGAATTAATAAGACATTGTGCATAATTTGGTCGATATGTAGTGGTTTTAAATAATTATTAATTATGTTGATCTTGTAAAAATGCGGTCTACAAGAAGTGCAGATTATAGAGTTGATGCCAGTTTGAATCTGTCCCACGTCAAATCCTCATGCATCACTTTCTGTCCTTTCTTTATAACCCTAAAAGGCAAAAAAATCTGTATCATTTTCTGTATCAACCTGTAAATGATGCTGAATACGTGCAAAAATATCCTTGTTTTGTACAGAGATTCAAATAAGAGTTGACATTGACAATATGGATGAATCCATTTGGATTTATTTTCATTATGATGAACTGATAGATGTTTTCAGCTGATGCCTAAACAAAACTTCACTAAACATTGTAAAACATCAGTAAAACAGTGTGTTAACAACAGGCCAATGTCACGTGACGGTACGTTACCTCAGAAACGCTATTCAATGACCAGAAACTCGATAGTTAGCTAGAATATTAACTCTAGGTAGGAGCATTTTGATGTATGTCTCATGTCTAAATAGATCTATTATGAAAAGTTGTTTTTTATACAGTCACTGTTTTAAATTTCGACGTAGAAACATAATTACATCATTAAGTTGATATAAAAGCTGTAATGTAAATGTTTGTATAAGTCATATTGACTTGAACAACTATATAATGTAAACAACCAAAATTAAGCTTTTATCCATTTACTTGGACATGTTCCTTGAAACTCATGAAAACTAGTTAAATCAACATTTCCTCTCTAGAGATCCACTAACAAAAAGGAAAAATCTTTTGACCAATGCAGTATGATGGTTTTTGAAGCATTGTAATACAAAGTACTGTTTAGAATACCTTCGATTATGATTAAACACCTTATTTAAATCATTGTAATTCCATTGCCATTGTATTACCATCGGATACTCGTCACATCGTTCCCATAGTACCGAATCGAATGAGCTAAACTAGCCGTGAGCTGGGCATCAAAATGCCTTCCCAGAATGCTTTGCGCCTGAATCTGTTTCCTAAAATCCAAAAGTCTCATATTTCAGCTCCATCATCATCAAAAAAAAGAAAGAGGTTACACTCAAAAAAACGTTTGAATCCCAAAAGAGTAACATTGCAGACGTAATCTGAGGCATGCTGTTTATATTACGACGCAATAAATAAGTGTGCTTTTGGAGAGGCCGGGGTCAGCAGGGAGAATCCGGATGCTTGTTTGCGTTCACTGACGCTTACAGTACAAATGAGGTGAAAAAGAAAGGAAGATGAAGACATATTGAGCTTTTGGGCTATTGTAGGTGAATATTTTGCCTTTAGATGTACCACCACCTTCACAAAAGCTTCAATACTGTTCATGGAAACACAAGCTAAGATAATATATAATATTGCAGTGTCAAGATATAATGACAGAAGAATTTAGATTTTCTTTTGCTACGCAGTACTCGTATACTCTAAAAAATGCTGGGTTGTTTTAACCCAATTTTGGGTCAAATATGGACAAACTCAAACATTGGGTTAAAAATTGAATAAAAAAAAAAGTAACCCAATGGCTTGGTGGGTTTGTCCATATTTGACCCAAATTTGGGTTAAAACAACCCAGCATTTTTAGAGTGTATGATGTACGAGTTTCAGCTGTAACAAAATGTTTTGCAAAAAGACAGTATAAATGTTAAATATCTAAATGTTTGACTTTAAGAAGACTTTTGCTCAAGCAAAATTAATTGATTGTAGCTAAAATTATGACTTCTGAAAGTTTACTTGGTTGGCCTATATCTTAAAGCTGCAGGAGCAAGAGCTAAATTGTAGACACATTTTTGCCCGCTATATGCAGTTGAAAGTAAAATAAAATGTCTCACTTAATTATTTTCAATAGCCCATTACTGTTGTGCAATGCAAAGTCCTCGATCATGATGAACATATGATCAGTCAGGTGTGCCCAAATATTTGCCCAACAGATATTATATGACACTCATCAGTGGTTTTGAATTACGAAAGAATAAGAAAGATTGTTATTTCTTACCTTCTACATGCTAAATAATGAATACGGTCTGTTGAGTTGTCAATCATCTATACTCTAAAAATGTGGGTTGTTTCAACCCATGTTTGGGTCAAATATGGACAAACCCAAGCGTTGTTAATTTTTAAATAAATGTTAAACCCAATTGGATGTGTTTGTCCATATTTGACCCAAACATGGGTTGAAACAACCCAAATTTTCAGAGAATAGATGATTGACAGCTCAACAGACCGTATTCATTCAGTGTTAAACAACCAGCCACTATTAGTTATTAATGCAAAAGAGTACTCACAATCACATCGAAATGAATGCAGGGCTACGTGTGCACGGTTTGCGTGTTCTTGGGAATCGAGACGGCATTAATTTGATGTCATGAAGGAAAATGTGAGTCAGAGTGTTTTTATACTGACATTGCGGCTGCTCAGCCCTCGGCGCCCGAGTCCTGATATCGATAAATGCGCCACAACAAATGGAAGGAAGTCTCATGAAAATAATTAATACCCTTGAGCGGGGACAATGTGTTGCAGACCTACAACAGAATTAAAATGAATACAAGCAGCCATTGTGCAGCTGCTTCTAGAAATGTTGATGTTTCGGGGAATCAAAAAAGGCTCTACAGGAATATATATATATATATATACAGTCAAACCAAAATGTGTTCAGACACCTACAACATTTCTCACATTATCACAGTTTATTCGCTATAGCTAATATAGTACCATAAAAAATGGTGATAAAATATGACAAGAACTCATCAGTAGTTAGACTGTCTCACAAATGAATTATGTTGAATATTTGTCAGCTGTTAAATTTAACTACACAATTAGATTATAACAATTTAGCTCAACCCATTACCAATGCTTAATTTTGTTCAGTCTGTGGTGTGAAAACTAAAGGTCGCATTAGCAATTAAAGAAAAAAAAACATGTCAGGTCAAAGTGTCTGAATAATTTTTGGTCCCAAATTTTTATACATTTTACTGGTAGTCAACTCACTGTATGAAGAATTTTTGGGTATAATGTCACAGTTTATTTTATTTGGCTATCCACACTTACATAAATAAACTATAGAGTCCTGCACCCACTAAAACAATATGAAAAATGATATCTGGTGTCTGAATAATTTTTGGTTTGACTGTATATCAAATAACTCTTGTTAAATATAGATTCTCCTCATTTCTGCCATTCCAGCGGTATAATGCCACTCTGTGCCTGACATCACTGTGAATAAGCCTGTGCTCTGCTCCAGCAGCTCTGCTCGTGTTTTGTTAACAGGAGTGGGATTATCACGAACACCCCTGTGCAAACAGCGCCGGTACCTGCAGGGCCGCTGACGGACAACCCGTTCAGATTCCAGTCTGAGGACACGGCCATCCGTGGCAGGAGAGAAAAGCCTCATTAAAGGGAACGAGGACGGATTTCTTTTCCACTTTCACTTAAATCCGTTCAGGGTTGTGACTAGTTCTGGCTGAGAGTTTATGTCGCTAAATGAAGGGATGTTCAGACAAGGTGAGCGAGGAAAGGCTGTTTCCTTCTTAATTCTGTTCACGGCTTAAGAATTTGACAACCAAAACACTCTCTTTCTTTGCAGTGTGTATCTGCATATATTATGCATACTGTGGAAACCAGCTTCCAATTCTTGGCTATTTTTTTAGAATATATTTTATATTTTATAGGAGATTGATCAACACTGGCCAAAAACTGAGGTGGCCGTCTTGTATATTAACAGTGCATTTAAATTAAATGTAAATTTAATGATGACAAATTACTTACTTATTTTCCACAATATGTACTCAAATTCACTTAAACCTATTTTAAGACTGTGTACGACGGACGGACGGACGGACGGATGGACAAACAGACAGACAGACAGACAGACAGATAGATAGACAGATACGATAGATAGATAGATAGATAGATAGATAGATAGATAGATAGATAGATAGATAGATAGATAGATAGATAGATAGATAGATAGATAGATAGATAGATAGATAGATAGATAGATAGATAGATAGATAGATAGATAGATAGACAGACAGATACGATAGATAGATAGATAGATAGATAGATAGATAGATAGATAGATAGATAGATAGATAGATAGATAGATAGATAGATAGATAGATAGATAGATAGATAGATAGAGTAGATAGATAGACAGACAGACAGATAAACAGACAGATAGATAGATAGACAGTAGATAGATAGATAGATAGACAGACAGACAGACAGACAGACAGACAGATAGATAGATAGACAGATACGATAGATACGATAGATAGATAGATAGATAGATAGATAGATAGATAGATAGATAGATAGATAGATAGATAGATAGATAGATAGATAGATAGATAGATAGACAGACAGATACGATAGATAGATAGATAGATAGATACGATAGATACGATAGATAGATAGATAGATAGATAGATAGATAGATAGATAGATAGATAGATAGATAGATAGATAGATAGATAGATACGATAGATACGATAGATACGATAGATAGACAGATACGATAGATAGATAGATAGATAGATAGATAGATAGATAGATAGATAGATAGATAGATAGATAGATAGATAGATAGATAGATAGATAGATAGATAGATAGATAGATAGATAGACAGACAGATACGATAGATAGATAGATAGATACGATAGATACGATAGATAGATAGATAGATAGATAGATAGATAGATAGATAGATAGATAGATACGATAGATACGATAGATAGATAGATAGATAGATAGATAGATAGATAGATAGATAGATAGATAGATAGATAGATAGATAGATAGATACGATAGATAGACAGATACGATAGATAGATAGATAGATAGATAGATAGATAGATAGATAGATAGACAGACAGACAGACAGACAGACAGACAGACAGACAGACAGACAGACAGACAGACAGACAGACAGACAGACATTAGATAGATAGATAGATAGATAGATAGATAGATAGATAGATAGATAGATAGATAGATAGATAGATAGATAGATAGATAGATAGATAGATAGATACGATAGATACGATAGATAGACAGATACGATAGATAGATAGATAGATAGATAGATAGATAGATAGATAGATAGACAGACAGACAGACAGACAGACAGACAGACAGACAGACAGACAGACAGACAGACATTAGATAGATAGATAGATAGATAGATAGATAGATAGATAGATAGATAGATAGATAGATAGATAGATAGATAGATAGATAGATAGATAGATAGATACGATAGATAGATAGATAGATAGATAGATAGATAGATAGATAGATAGATAGATAGATAGATAGATAGATAGATAGTTTCTGAGATTCACACTTGAAGTGAGTCTTATCAAAGGCTCCATGTTGCCTGATTTCCTCTTTAAAATAGAGAACAGCTCAAACAGAGAGTGAAGGATGACCTCAGGTCGCTTTCAGACATTTCAAAGATGAAAATCTTTATGTGAATAGCATCATAAAAAAAGTGAAGCTCTACATCCTACAGTTAGTTCTCTCACTTCGGTTAAGAAGCTCTTCATTGACGCAGCTCATCTCAACATCAGGTTTCTCGAATATCTCCCACCCTGCCCCTGCCATCTGTTTTAACAGACGTGAAGCCTCTCTCTCCTCATGCTCTTAAAGGAAGGGTCCCGACTCAACTTCTCCCACACCTGCCGTCGGCAAGTTTAGTGCGTATACTTATAACTGGGCATATTTCATTATAGCATTTAGTCCCTATGGCAGAGATGCAAAGAAGCATCAAGTACTAGTGAAACATCACATTATACAACATCAAAACACTAAGGGGAATCTTTAATTTGCCTCATTTCAAGGGTACAATATTTAGCATAAATACATATTTCTTTTTCCGTATTTTTATCTTAGCTTTGTGTTAACTGCTCTCCTGCCACTGAGACGCTTAAAATAGACGCCTGTCTGAGACACTCAGGATTTTACACGTGCATGTGAAGATTCAGCAAAGCACTAGGTGCAACACTGACGAGTCTTGTTGAAAACGTTCAGAATATCATACGTTTCTTTGGAACGTTCTGGCAAGGATCTCTCAAAGCTAAGAACAAACGCTCCTCTAGCATTAACAGAATGTTTTTTTGTTGGCTTTAGTATTTAATAACGTTCTCAAAACATAAGCACAAAAATACACCATTGATGGAACGTTCATCTAAATGTTTTTTTTTTATGTTATTCTTGTAAACATTCCTATAATGTTTGCAAAATTATCAAATTGAATGTTCCATTAAAAAACGTTTTTGGAATGTTTAAAAAACTGGAAGTTTTAAACGGTTAGTGAACGTTCCGAAATAACTTGCCAAAACATACTTAGAGCATATTTTTGTTAGCTTTTCATTTCTCTTTATTTGAAAGGGGACAGTGCACATAAATCAACATTAAAACAATGTAAATGTACCCGAGTTAGCTCAAAAGTGCTACTTTTCATCGGTAGTCCCCCAGCCAGGTGTAAAAAAGGCAACCTTAAAGATAACCACAGGTATAAAATCACAAAAATAAAATTACATACAACACATTACAGCTGGGTATATATACATTTTTTACTAATCCTAAACTGAACTCCTAAACCGGAACAGAACGCACGGTGTTAAAAACACAAAACGCGGACGTTTAATGCATTAATCCAACTCTGTTTTCACCATAAAAGGCTTCAATTAAGATGCATTTCCTCCCTCCTCATGTGACATCGACACGTTTAACTAGGAAGGCATTCACGCGCTCTCGCTAACACCTACAGATGTGGTCTCCACACTTGCTCTGAAGCTGACCGCACCATCAGTGTAAACTCTTAATGATCTAAACCCAGCAGTGTCACTTCTGGCGTAGTAATTGTACGTTAGAGCGTAAAGCGCACACAGGCTATGTATATACCTCCAGCCCAACCCGCTAATTAGCGGAGGCATGTTTGCTTTCCTTCTGTCTGCTAACGATGCCTTCGACGAGGAAAAAAACACCCGTCCTGACTGCTAACAGTCACCAATTATATCAGAGAGAAAAGCTGTTCCACTCCAACTGCCTTTCATTTGAACGTGATACAATCTCCTAACACTGAGGTAAATCATTTTATTAATCATTTATTTGTCTTGTTTTTCAGTAAAAATATCTAAACATACTTTAAAACAAGATACATTTACTTGTGAAGCAAGATTGTGCAAACATGGTAATATCATGTTGTGAATTGGTAATTATTCAGCAATATGGTGTATACCGAAGTAGGATCAAGAAGTCATGACAACATTTGTTTTTGTATTATAAAGGTGCTTAGTTAAGGGTTAAGTTAAACAGTTATTCTACTTTAGAATGTGAGTTCCGTGTCGGAATGTCTGTTTTTGTTTTGATCTGTGTGATCCCGCCCACTGCCAATTTACCCAATAGTATTTCCCCAGTTGGTGGAAAACACAGCGTATTGCAGCCATTGAAGTGAGCAAACAAACTGGGTCCAATATCGCAGATTCCACCCATCCTAAAAAGCCTCGGCAATAAAAACATTGTAAACTTATGCATTAGCTGATCAAATTACAAGTAAGGCTTGTCGCTTTCCACTGTCAATTGCGCTCATTCTGTTGCGTGTCGTCAATCGGTAAAAAACCTCACAAAATTATCACGGTAGCAGAAAGTCTGTGCTTTTCAGGTTTTGTACACATAAGGCTCGTACACACCGGGGCGAATATCGGCGCGCGTTATTCGTCAGCGTTTTTCAACGCGTTTTTTGTGTTCACACCCAAGCGATTTTCCCTGACGTTGAGCCGAGTGAACATGCAATTTCATTCCCTGACATTAGATGGCGCTTAATGTAAAACAGAAATAGTCCTATTTTGTAGTCGCTGTCGCGTTTGTCATATAGTTCTTTATGTTCCGACACCAACGAGACCAGCAGCTCTACATTCATCTTGCCTTGCATCTTCCTCGTCTTATTTCTTCCCGGCAGTCAGACGCTACTTGGCGTATATCTTCTTCGCCGTTACGTATGTGTGCTCGGCAAGACCGTTTTGTGTTTGAGCGCCCCCAAGTTGTGTTTTACTGTAACTTCAGAAGCTCCAGACACGTGAGCAAAAGCGCCAATCTCATTGGTCGGATAGTTTTTGACGCGGCGCGTCAAACCAAAAAAACGAACCCGAGGCGTTTTTAAAAAAATGACGCTTTTACGCGTGGCGTTTTTCGCGTCGGTGTGCACACTCACATAGGCGCCCTTTGTTTAGTCACGAGGCGTTAAACGTCGGCGAATAACGCGCGCAAAATACGTCCCAGTCTGAACAAGCCTTTATGCTGCGTTCCAGGCAGGTTTTTGAGCACGTAAATCACGACTCACAACTTTGTCGCGTTCCAGGCCAGTCACGCCAAACTACCTGAGCGCAAGGAATTGTGGTAGCTAGATGTAAACAAACCATTGTTGTTTTGTATGGTTTCGCGGGCTATGTGACGTCAGAGCTCGTAACTGGGAGTACATCGATCTAGTACGAGTTTACGGGTGGGAAGTCACGGGTTTGACTGCCGTTCCAGTGCACTTTCACGGGTATAAGGTTGGAAAAACACGGGTTACAGATTGCCTGGAACGCGGCATTAGACACATGAACAGTAAACATACTCCGCCATGTGGCCGACTATAAACGCTGCTTCAAAAATGCACACTCCACTTTGGGACAAAAATGGAATATGGAGATGAAAAACTGGTGAGAGACTTTCTTGATTGTGGGTTAAATGGAGAGAAAGCGAGGCATTTGTGGAAAATATACGATACGAACAGAGAAACAACAAGGCGGGAAAAGACTGGCTAGATGCATTAAACAAAAAAGCACAAAAACATCCACATCCACAATAAAACTTCACCAAAGCCATAATAAAACTACTATACATGAAATAGATTATAACAACCAAAGTCTCATTTCGCCAAAACAGAGAGACACACTATTGCAAATGTCAGTTTTTCTGTCATTGCTCTGGATGGAATAGTTGTTTAAATTGACTATGCCTGAGATGCTTCTCCTGAAAGAAAGAAGTACAAATTGGTGTCATAAAATATAGTTGACATATATATATATAAATGAGAATGTTGATAGGATTTGATGAGAAATACTGAGATCTCTGACTTCTGATTGTTGAGTATTTTTCCTCAAGAGGAACATTTGAAAAGCAGAAAAAGTTTCCAAATGTAGAAGAAAAGGCTGAGGTATTAAAGATCTCAGTGTTTTTTCTTTCCAATTGATGGCTCAGATATGTTGTTTTTGCAAGGATTTGATGATAAATGTTTGAAGATGACAGTGAAATTATTGATTACAGATTTTAAGTCTCAGCAAATCCGAGCCTAATTTGAGACATTAAAATCTCCAGTGAAACTCTAGAAGAGAGAGGTGTGTGAGAATACCGGGGTCTTTTTCCTCAAGAGAAAAATCCGGGAAGCAGGAGAGACATCAATCATCCTCCATTCAATCTCATGCAGTCTGAGACATTACTGAGGTCCCATTGTTTTTTTCTGTCCAAATGCATGCTCATATCATTTGTTTTGGGGAGAATTTGATGATAAACTTTTGAAATTTCACATTGAAATTACTTTTGATTCTAGATTTTGGTGTCTTGGCAAATGAGCACAGTTTGAGACATTAAAATGTCCTCTGAAACCCTAAAGGAGACAAACACAGACTCTTTTAACTCATGAGAGATCTGAGAAGCATGAAGCTTTGGCAAAAGTCATTTTCTCCATTCAGTCTCCTGGCAGTCTAGGAAAAACAACTGAGGTATTACTGAGATCTCAGTGTGTGTGTGTGTGTGTGTGAGTGTGTGTGTGTGTGTTGATAAACTTTTGAAGTTCACATTGAAATTCTTTTGATTATAGATTGATACGTAAAAGGGAGCAGAGCCAGTGGTCGTACAAGTCAGCGACTTGAATTTGATGCAATTTCTCATGGAAGTCTAGGAGAAACAGCCGAGACATTACTGAGATCTTTGTGTGTGTGTGTGTGTGGGGGGGGGGGGGGGGGGGGGTTCTGTTTAAATGCATCCTCATATCATTTGTTTTTGGGAGAATTTAAAGTTTAAATAAAATGTTGGCGTCATAGCACAGTTTGAGGCATTAGGATGTTCTTTGAAACTCTTTAAAACAAAGAAAACTGTTTTCCTCAAGAGAAACATCCGAGACGCATAAACCTACATTTTCTCCATTTAATCTGGCAGTCTAGAAGCAAAAAACAGAGATAATAAAGAGATCTCATTCGATAGTTCTCTCCTACAGGGTTGTTCCAGATATTCTCTAAACCAAAGCGCCGAGGGATCATCCGTCCCCGCCTCTGACAAGGCCATTGCTCCAGACTTACAAAAGAATACTCCAACTTCATTGAGTGAAAGGCAACACAAAGCAAACAAACCCCCAAACCGCTGTCACGCCACCCCTCCCCGGCAGGCCTCCTCCTCGGGCTCCTGCTATTCAAGGGAAATGTGTATTTCCCACACTGGAGTTGTCCAGCAGGGTCTGCTTGGCAGGGGTTTTGCCTCGGGGTGAACGGGGAGACGGACTAGAGGTTACATCAACACACACACCGCTGTGGCATGTCACAAACTCACCGCCGGTTGCCTTGGCACTGTTAGCCGGCACATCCGGGCCAGAAACACTCAGAAGTGGTGGACGCGCAAAAAGTCCTTCAGCACCTCAAGAAAATGAGCATTTCTTTCTCTTCGAGTCATTTACTGCACATGGGGTTTTAAAAGCATCCTTATTCCATTTACAATGAATTGTGATCATCTTACGGTGCTGGTAACCTGCAATTACGGTGACACCGGTGAAGGATCTGGCGAACATCTGCGTTTAATAACTACTGACCTGACAAACGGCACACTTTAACCACTCACTGTTTTATACGCCACTGATGCGTTTGATAATCAAAACATTCACATCCAGACTGAAGGCAAAAGAACCAATGAATGACAAAACAACTTTACAAATTTGATAAGAGTTAACTACATTATTTAACAGGAACTAACAACAAATGAATTTAATCTTAGTTTGCTAACTTAAACATTTACTAATGCATTATCATTTCAAAAGTTGCATCTGATAAATGTTATTAAATGGACCTGAGCTAATTTGATTAACTAAAGTTAACGTAATAAATTCTGTAACAAATAAGCACTAGGTTAGTGTTACCGAAATAATGATTGAATGAATGAATGAACCAACCAGTGAATGAAAGAGTGTCAGAGCAACATAAAGAGGGAAAAGAAAACATAGAGCAAACAGATGAATGAAGAAAAGGAAGAATGAAAGCACAACAGTAAATGAACAAATGAAAGAAATGAAGAAAGAAAGAACAAAGGAAAAGAACCGATAAATAAAAAAGAGATAGATAGATAGATAGATAGATAGATAGATAGATAGATAGATAGATAGATAGATAGATAGATAGATAGATAGATAGATAGATAGATAGATAGATAGATAGATAGATAGATAGATAAAGCAAAAGTGAATAAGCGTACAACCGGGTTACAGAAAAAAATGACAGAGAGCAAACTAAGAAAGAAATTGTTTTTTTTTTTAAAGATTGATATAAACTGCTATGCAACTGCTGTGCAATTTCCCTCTCCATTATGTCGTTTCAGTGCATTATCACAAACTCAACAGCTCTGCCATGACATCTGGAGCACAAAACTCAAAGAGCAGAACCACTTTCATGAACGACACCAATGCGCTCTCAACAACATCATCTCTACACACACACACACACACGGAACGCTGACCTGAGCGTCTAGCGGTGATGAACAGGTGCAGGACATTAGGCCCGACGCTGCCACCTTCCCCTGGAAGATGTGCGTAAATCCTTGTTGTGGAAAATGAAAGAGTGAAAGCAGTTCTAATTACAAAATGTAAATATTGAGTTTTCCCACAATGGGAAGCAGACCACCCAAGATGAACAACAACCCCCAGCTCCCTCCCTCCCTCCCTCCCGCTCTCTTTCTCTCCGTCGTCCACACGGCCTGTCAGGAAAACCTTCTGAGCATCAGCAAATGTGAATACACACATAGCAGACATGAACATATGCACACGAGCGTTCGCTGACATCATCGCGTCATGCTTGCGTAACAGTCCATTAGCCGGGACCTCCAAACGAAACCAAACGCGATTCCTACAGTCCTCATGCAGAAGCGTGGTAAACACCCAGAGGTTTACTGGGCGCTTTCAGGCTCTAGATCATGATCAGGTCTCAGGTGAACGTCAAATGCTTGACTTTATGGTGCTAAATACCTTTAAATGGTCTCCGTGAGACTGTTTTCCATTTGGAACTGTGCAACATGTGGTCGGCGTGGATGGAGCCCCAGGAGTCGCCATTTGTTGACGTTTGTTTGTGCGGAGAGCATGTCGCTGAGTGATGGGGAATGAGTGCTCAGCTGGGATCTAGATCTCCTCAATCTGACGTCGAGATGTCTTTATTCTGAGAGCGTTCTAGAGACACTAAAAAACGCTCAAAATCGCCTTCATCACCAATAGATCTACACTCTTACAAATAAAGGTTCCAAAAGAATGTTTTCACAGTGATGTCATAGAAGAACAATTTGGGGTTCCTTTCAGTGAACAGTTCTTAAAAGAACCTTTTTTTTTTTTTTTAAGGTAAAATTAAGCTACTTTATCGGCTTCGATGGTTCCATTTAGAACCTTTAACATCCATGGAATCTTTCCATTGGACAAAAGGTTCTTTAGATGATTAAAATGGTTCTTTTAAGAACTGATCACTGAAAGGTTCTTTGGAGAACCTTTATTTTTAAGAATGTATAGTTTGAAGAACATTTTAATAATCTAAAGAACCTTTTTTTTTTACTCCAAAGATCTTTCAGTGCAGTGGAAAGGTATACCATGGATGTTAAAGGTTCTTAATGTAACCATCAAAGCCAACAAATAACATATATTTTTAAGAGTTTAGTCTGTTCTTACAGCCAAATGTTGACGAAACTGACTACATAAGTTCATTAGCATGCTCACAAACAAACATAATGCATCACTGTGTTTAAAAACATAATGAAATCCATATCAATCCATAAAAGTGCCTGGATTTGAGTTTTATGAACATCTGAAGTAATTTGTTTCAGAGTCTATGCCATCACATGCTGCTTTTGATGCAATAGTTAGACATTATTAACTAATACAATTGACAAAAAACATATTAATAAAATGCATGGAGTCGTTCCATCTGTGTGTGTCATACAATATGTGTCATACTGTGAATAAATCATTTAAATCTAGAGGATTTCCAGCAGTGCATGACCCTGTTCTACAGGTGCTTTAGACGGATCCGCAGATAAATCCAATAAGTTAAGAAAACCCTGTTATCATTTGTTTATAATTATAACTTTTTTGGATTTTGGGCAGTGCCCTCTGGACTCGAGGTTGCTTTACTCAAGAACACATTTAGAGAGTTTTATCCAGTTGTGTAAGCAGCCCTAATTGCTAAGGCAGTCAAAATGCAGAACAAAAATTTGACAACATGCATACCTATATGCCTATGCAGTGAGCAAAAACGTACAAAAACGACTATAAGAAAGAGGCCGAACAGGACTGGTTTCTTCAACATCTAGTAAACGTAGCCTACATTAAAAAAAAAATACTCTATATTTTACAGTCTGGTGCATCATTATTGCTGTCAAGGAGAAAATGAATCCATCACGAAATTCCCCACAGGCACGATAATAAACACACCTGCAGTCCTGCACAGCATAAACACTTCAGAGATGTTCAAAATACCCGTTTAAGTCTACTTCAGCGCTGTGTTTGGGGGAAACTGTGTCCTAGAAGTTGTTCTTAATGAGAAATCATCAACCAGGAGTAATTCCTCGGGCAGAAGGTGGATATCGTGATCATGTGGAGGATCGAGAGGGAAACTTACCTTGCGGGTTTTTGCTGACAGAAGCTCCGGCTGGCCGCTGGACAAAGACGATCAGAGAGACGCTGAATAATCCAACACACATCAACATCATATCACACACCTTGAGCCTTCACACAGGGACTGATTCAATAAAAGCGCACAACTGCGAGACTGTGAGTCCAAGCGTGGATGAAGCTTTATTCCCGGCGCTGCTGCTGTGAATATTTGAGAGGGATAGAGAGACAGAGAGAGAGAGAGAGAGAGAGAGAGTGTGTGTGTTTTTTTTTATTTTATTTCTTGGTCTTGCGGAGACTGTGCGCGCGGAGATCAGGAGGAGAAACACGGTCGAGTTGAGCGCTCATGATCTTCAGTCCTTCAGATCTTCCGGAGAGAGAGAGAGAGAGAGAGAGAGAGAGAGAGAGAGAGAGAGAGAGAGAGAGAGAGAGAGAGAGAGAGAGAGAGAGAGAGAGAGAGAGAGAGAGAGAGAGAGAGAGAGAGAGAGAGAGGGGGAGGAGAGATGCCACAACAGCGCGTTGCTCTCTTTCTCTCTCAATGTATCTGTAGGCCTATTGGTAAAAGTAAAATAAATCAAATAAAAAGTTCCATCAACACACACACAAACTGAATGCAAACAAATTAATAGACCATTTAATGCTTTTGCCAATTATTTAAATCTAAGAACACAACAGAGTGTAAAACACATTAATGCAGTCATTAGCATTTGTCTGCTAATTGGTGAGGCTACATGAGAAAATAAAAAAAATGCATTATTATTTATAATTACTATAAATTATACATAATTATATGTAACAGATAACACTAGTAAGTAGCTACATAATTAATATTCAGTACTTAAATGTATAATTTCACTGTAACAAGGACACCTTAAAATAAAGTGTAACACTTTATTTTAAGGTGACGCAGTTAAACTTTACTACATGAAGGCTACTTAATTACTATAGTAATAACAGTAAATTATGCATAATTACAACTAACAACCCTAAACCAAACCCTAACCGTAACTCTAGTTCATTTATATTACTCAGTACTTATCTAAGTAGCCTAAATACGTCACCTTAAAATAAAGTGTAACCCTATTTTCTTATTGTAGTTATTGCTTCAGCAAACCTAAGTATACTTCTGTTAAGTTTTAAATGCTGTTGCCCTCAGGCTTGAAAAGTTCAAATTTGGCAGTAGACAAAAGCAAGTCCCTTTACTAAAGCATGTGCCAATAATTATATTATATTATTATATTATCTCTTTATTTATTTACTTTTCTCTAAATGGTTTAATTAAGATTTTATATATTTTTTGAAATGCACATCCTGTCCTAAACATTCAATACCAAATTGGGAGGGGAGGGGGGGGGGGCGGGTCATGTTAAACCAGTACAGTTTGCTTTATCAATGTCTCCAAGTGCACAGACGAGTCTCTCTCTTTCTGACCTTGCAGGAATTCACTATCAGCAGCGGGAGGGGCTTCGGGGGAGTGGGGGGTTGCCGTGGAAACGGCTCCCGCGGGGCCAACGGAGGTCAGACACTCCGGGATCCACGAGCAATCCGTGAAACTTCTGAAACAAACTTCTGAAACTACGCGCAGCAGAGACTCTTCACATACTCTAGGGCACTTGAGTCATGTTGGGCAACTGATATTGCATATTTGGGCTTTAAGGCTGCGTCGATCCGTCTCCCAGATTCGCATCCTCAAGGCATTCGCTTTCCAGCTGCTCGTGCATCCCACGTACTGAAAGACTGTATGCCACGAGAATAATCGTGTCAGAACAGGCCTGTTCAAACATAAAAATGATTCAGTGTTTTTGAGAGAAGACAATTAACCCCTGCAACAATTAAAAAAGGCATGCCAGAGGTGTGACTTCATGCTAAAACTCATTAAGCAGATGGAAAAAACCAAACTTAGCCACCCTTGTCTGAAGGGTCCTTCGCGACTTCAGACATCTGGTGTGATTTCAGCTCGCTTTTACCTTTGGCCTTTCTGCCGGTTTCATAACGGGGAATTTACCATGGCTTTTGTCCTGGAGAACAAGTCGTCATTATTCACACATCCAAACAAAGTGAATGAGATACTCAGTCTTTTTTGGAAAGACAACCGGTGTGCGTTCAAAATTGCCAGATAATTGCATTCCTCTGGCTTTCACGTTAACACAGGGTCACTCCTCCGTAGTGTTCGTGGAGTAACAGATTCCTTGCTTTCATTAAACATTCTGCTCCAGCTTTCTCCAAACTTCCTCGTCCTGTCAAGCCCCAGTACAGTTCAACAAAGGCAGAGGGAGGCAAGCTTCAGCCTGTCCCGCTCCATCATTACTGCACTCGCCAAAGTTACTGTTTAGTTTTTTATATGCTTCGCCTTTTTTAAACGAACTGCTCCGTGCTTGATTCACATGACTTCACCTCTCTGCACACTGTAATATGCTCGATGTGTGGCGTGCATTTGTCACGATGTGAGAACTGGGTCACAACACAAAGCTTTCAAACACCATCCCTTCAGCACCAAATCTATTCCTCACAGACACATTTATTTTGAAATTTGGTAAAAGTATGCTTAATTTAGTTACTATGTGCATGCTTTTGTGAACAACTTATGATCTGATGCTCTGGATCAGAGAAAACCTATAAGTTTTCCCTATATAAACCTCTAAATAAAACTTGATGCAAAGTGATGGCAACTTTTTTCAGGATTTGTTGATGAATAAAATGTTCAATATTATTTAAACATTAGTCGCTTTGGATGAATTACATGCATCCTAGCTTAATAAAAAGTATTCAATTATTAAACTTTTGATATATAAAAAGTTATTTCATGAAACTCTAGATGGTACAGGCTGTTTGGTCTTTAACTCAATCTGCTTGCAATCACATCATTCTCTATAGGGCACAGCTGATTGGTTTCTGATGTCTCAGTAGCCAACGAGCTGCTCAACTTTCAAACACTGGTCAGCATTTGCTGTAGCAGTTGCAGTGCACTTTCAGAAACCCTCCACCTTCCCCTGCTCAACTTGCATAGATCTGCTACGGGTAATTCATGTACAATTGTAATATTGTACAGCAGCATGTCTTGCTCACAGCAGCGTACTTGCTCTGCAGCAACAGATATAACCATCAGCAACAGCAATAACCAAAAGCAGCAGCAATAATCAACATCGGAAATAACAGCAGCAGCAATAATCAACATCGGAAATAACAGCAGCAGCAATAATCAACATCAGAAATAACAGCGGCAGCAATAATCAACATCAGGAAAACCAGCAGCAGCAATAATCAACAGCGGAAATAACAGCAGCAGCAATAATCAACATCAGAAATAACAGCAGCAGCAATAATCAACATCAGAAATAACAGCAGCAGCAATAATCAACATCAGAAATAACAGCAGCAGCAATAATCAACAGCGGAAATAACAGCAGCAGCAATAATCAACAGCGGAAATAACAGCAGCAGCAATAATCAACATCGGAAATAACAGCAGCAGCAATAATCAACATCAGAAATAACAGTAGCAGCAATAATCACCATCAGAAATAACAGCGGCAGCAATAATCAACATCAGGAAAACCAGCAGCAGCAATAATCAACAGCGGAAATAACAGCAGCAGCAATAATCAACATCAGAAATAACAGCAGCAGCAATAATCAACATCAGAAATAACAGCAATAATCAACATCAGGAAAACCAGCAGCAGCAATAATCAACATCGGAAATAACAGCAGCACCAATAATCAACATCAGAAATAACAGCAATAATCAACATCAGGAAAATCAGCAGCAGCAATAATCAACATCGGAAAAAACAGCAATAATCAACATCAGGAAAATCAGCAGCAGCAATAATCAACATCGGAAAAAACAGCAGCAGCAATAATCAACATCGTAAATAACAGCAGCAGCAATAATCAACATCAGAAATAACAGCAGCAGCAATAATCAACATCAGAAATACTCAACGAAATAATCAACAGCAGCAGTAATCAACAGCAGCAATAATCAACAGCAGCAATAATCAACAGCAGCAGTAATCAACAGTAGCAATAATCAACAGCAGCAATAATCAACAGCAGCAATAATCAACAGCAGCAATAATCAACAGTAGCAATAATCAACAGCAGCAATAATCAACAGCAGCAGTAATCAACAGCAGCAGTAATCAACAGCAGCAATAATCAACAGCAGCAGTAATCAACAGTAGCAATAATCAACAGCAGCAATAATCAACAGCAGCAATAATCAACAGTAGCAATAATCAACAGCAGCAATAATCAACAGTAGCAGTAATCAACAGCAGCAATAATCAACAGTAGCAGTAATCAACAGCAGCAATAATCAACAGCAGCAATAATCAACAGTAGCAATAATCAACAGCAGCAATAATCAACAGTAGCAGTAATCAACAGCAGCAATAATCAACAGCAGCAATAATCAACAGTAGCAATAATCAACAGCAGCAGTAATCAACAGTAGCAGTAATCAACAGCAGCAATAATCAACAGCAGCAATAATCAACAGCAGCAGTAATCAACAGTAGCAATAATCAACAGCAGCAATAATCAACAGCAGCAGTAATCAACAGCAGCAATAATCAACAGTAGCAATAATCAACAGTAGCAATAATCAACAGCAGCAATAATCAACAGCAGCAATAATCAACAGTAGCAATAATCAACAGTAGCAATAATCAACAGTAGCAATAATCAACAGTAGCAATAATCAACAGTAGCAATAATCAACAGTAGCAATAATCAACAGCAGCAATAATCAACAGCAGCAATAATCAACAGCAGCAGTAATCAACAGTAGCAATAATCAACAGCAGCAATAATCAACAGCAGCAATAATCAACAGCAGCAATAATCAACAGTAGCAATAATCAACAGTAGCAATAATCAACAGTAGCAGTAATCAACAGTAGCAATAATCAACAGTAGCAATAATCAACAGCAGCAGTAATCAACAGCAGCAATAATCAACAGCAGCAATAATCAACAGCAGCAATAATCAACAGCAGCAGTAATCAACAGTAGCAATAATCAACAGTAGCAATAATCAACAGCAGCAGTAATCAACAGCAGCAATAATCAACAGCAGCAATAATCAACAGCAGCAGTAATCAACAGCAGCAGTAATCAACAGCAGCAATAATCAACAGCAGCAGTAATCAACAGCAGCAATAATCAACAGTAGCAGTAATCAACAGCAGCAATAATCAACAGCAGCAGTAATCAACAGCAGCAATAATCAACAGCAGCAATAATCAACAGTAGCAGTAATCAACAGCAGCAATAATCAACAGCAGCAATAATCAACAGCAGCAATAATCAACAGCAGCAGTAATCAACAGCAGCAATAATCAACAGCAGCAATAATCAACAGCAGCAATAATCAACAGCAGCAATAATCAACAGCAGCAATAATCAACAGTAGCAATAATCAACAGTAGCAATAATCAACAGCAGCAGTAATCAACAGCAGCAGTAATCAACAGCAGCAGTAATCAACAGCAGCAGTAATCAACAGCAGCAGTAATCAACAGCAGCAATAATCAACAGCAGCAGTAATCAACAGTAGCAATAATCAACAGCAGCAATAATCAACAGCAGCAATAATCAACAGTAGCAATAATCAACAGCAGCAATAATCAACAGTAGCAGTAATCAACAGCAGCAATAATCAACAGTAGCAGTAATCAACAGCAGCAATAATCAACAGCAGCAATAATCAACAGTAGCAATAATCAACAGCAGCAATAATCAACAGTAGCAGTAATCAACAGCAGCAATAATCAACAGCAGCAATAATCAACAGTAGCAATAATCAACAGCAGCAGTAATCAACAGTAGCAGTAATCAACAGCAGCAATAATCAACAGCAGCAATAATCAACAGCAGCAGTAATCAACAGTAGCAATAATCAACAGCAGCAATAATCAACAGCAGCAGTAATCAACAGCAGCAATAATCAACAGTAGCAATAATCAACAGTAGCAATAATCAACAGCAGCAATAATCAACAGCAGCAATAATCAACAGTAGCAATAATCAACAGTAGCAATAATCAACAGTAGCAATAATCAACAGTAGCAATAATCAACAGTAGCAATAATCAACAGTAGCAATAATCAACAGCAGCAATAATCAACAGCAGCAATAATCAACAGCAGCAGTAATCAACAGTAGCAATAATCAACAGCAGCAATAATCAACAGCAGCAATAATCAACAGCAGCAATAATCAACAGTAGCAATAATCAACAGTAGCAATAATCAACAGTAGCAGTAATCAACAGTAGCAATAATCAACAGTAGCAATAATCAACAGCAGCAGTAATCAACAGCAGCAATAATCAACAGCAGCAATAATCAACAGCAGCAATAATCAACAGCAGCAGTAATCAACAGTAGCAATAATCAACAGTAGCAATAATCAACAGCAGCAGTAATCAACAGCAGCAATAATCAACAGCAGCAATAATCAACAGCAGCAGTAATCAACAGCAGCAGTAATCAACAGCAGCAATAATCAACAGCAGCAGTAATCAACAGCAGCAATAATCAACAGTAGCAGTAATCAACAGCAGCAATAATCAACAGCAGCAGTAATCAACAGCAGCAATAATCAACAGCAGCAATAATCAACAGTAGCAGTAATCAACAGCAGCAATAATCAACAGCAGCAATAATCAACAGCAGCAATAATCAACAGCAGCAGTAATCAACAGCAGCAATAATCAACAGCAGCAATAATCAACAGCAGCAATAATCAACAGCAGCAATAATCAACAGCAGCAATAATCAACAGTAGCAATAATCAACAGTAGCAATAATCAACAGCAGCAGTAATCAACAGCAGCAGTAATCAACAGCAGCAGTAATCAACAGCAGCAGTAATCAACAGCAGCAGTAATCAACAGCAGCAGTAATCAACAGCAGCAGTAATCAACAGCAGCAGTAATCAACAGCAGCAGTAATCAACAGCAGCAGTAATCAACAGCAGCAGTAATCAACAGCAGCAGTAATCAACAGCAGCAATAATCAACAGCAGCAGTAATCAACAGCAGCAATAATCAACAGTAGCAGTAATCAACAGCAGCAATAATCAACAGCAGCAGTAATCAACAGCAGCAATAATCAACAGCAGCAATAATCAACAGTAGCAGTAATCAACAGCAGCAATAATCAACAGCAGCAATAATCAACAGCAGCAATAATCAACAGCAGCAGTAATCAACAGCAGCAATAATCAACAGCAGCAATAATCAACATTAGCAGTAATCAACAGCAGCAATAATCAACAGCAGCAATAATCAACAGCAGCAATAATCAACAGCAGCAGTAATCAACAGCAGCAATAATCAACAGCAGCAATAATCAACAGCAGCAATAATCAACAGCAGCAATAATCAACAGCAGCAATAATCAACAGCAGCAATAATCAACAGTAGCAATAATCAACAGTAGCAATAATCAACAGCAGCAGTAATCAACAGCAGCAATAATCAACAGCAGCAATAATCAACAGCAGCAGTAATCAACAGCAGCAGTAATCAACAGCAGCAATAATCAACATCAGCAGTAATCAACAGCAGCAATAATCAACAGTAGCAGTAATCAACAGCAGCAATAATCAACAGCAGCAGTAATCAAAAGCAGCAATAATCAACAGCAGCAATAATCAACAGTAGCAGTAATCAACAGCAGCAATAATCAACAGCAGCAATAATCAACAGCAGCAATAATCAACAGCAGCAGTAATCAACAGCAGCAATAATCAACAGCAGCAATAATCAACAGTAGCAGTAATCAACAGCAGCAATAATCAACAGCAGCAATAATCAACAGCAGCAGTAATCAACAGCAGCAATAATCAACAGCAGCAATAATCAACAGCAGCAATAATCAACAGCAGCAGTAATCAACAGCAGCAGTAATCAACAGTAGCAATAATCAACAGCAGCAGTAATCAACAGCAGCAATAATCAACAGCAGCAATAATCAACAGCAGCAATAATCAACAGCAGCAGTAATCAACAGCAGCAGTAATCAACAGTAGCAATAATCAACAGCAGCAGTAATCAACAGCAGCAGTAATCAACAGTAGCAATAATCAACAGTAGCAATAATCAACAGTAGCAGTAATCAACAGTAGCAATAATCAACAGTAGCAATAATCAACAGCAGCAATAATCAACAGTAGCAATAATCAACAGTAGCAATAATCAACAGCAGCAATAATCAACAGCAGCAATAATCAACAGCAGCAATAATCAACAGCAGCAGTAATCAACAGCACCAATAATCAACAGTAGCAATAATCAACAGTAGCAATAATCAACAGCAGCAGTAATCAACAGTAGCAATAATCAACAGTAGCAATAATCAACAGCAGCAGTAATCAACAGTAGCAATAATCAACAGCAGCAATAATCAACAGCAGCAACAATCAACAGCAGCAGTAATCAACAGTAGCAATAATCAACAGCAGCAATAATCAACAGCAGCAGTAATCAACAGTAGCAATAATCAACAGCAGCAATAATCAACAGCAGCAATAATCAACAGCAGCAGTAATCAACAGCAGCAATAATCAACAGCAGCAATAATCAACAGCACCAATAATCAACAGCAGCAACAATCAACAGTAGCAATAATCAACAGCAGCAATAATCAACAGCAGCAATAATCAACAGTAGCAATAATCAACAGCAGCAGTAATCAACAGCACCAATAATCAACAGCAGCAATAATCAACAGTAGCAATAATCAACAGCAGCAATAATCAACAGCAGCAATAATCAACAGCAGCAATAATCAACAGCAGCAGTAATCAACAGCAGCAATAATCAACAGTAGCAATAATCAACAGCAGCAGTAATCAACAGCAGCAATAATCAACAGCAGCAATAATCAACAGCAGCAGTAATCAACAGCAGCAATAATCAACAGTAGCAATAATCAACAGCAGCAATAATCAACAGCAGCAGTAATCAACAGCAGCAGTAATCAACAGCAGCAATAATCAACAGCAGCAATAATCAACAGCAGCAATAATCAACAGCAGCAATAATCAACAGCAGCAATAATCAACAGCAGCAATAATCAACAGCAGCAATAATCAACAGCAGCAGTAATCAACAGCAGCAATAATCAACAGCAGCAATAATCAACAGCAGCAATAATCAACAGCAGCAATAATCAACAGCAGCAATAATCAACAGTAGCAATAATCAACAGCAGCAGTAATCAACAGCAGCAGTAATCAACAGCAGCAATAATCAACAGCAGCAATAATCAACAGCAGCAATAATCAACAGCAGCAATAATCAACAGCAGCAATAATCAACAGCAGCAGTAATCAACAGCAGCAATAATCAACAGCAGCAATAATCAACAGCAGCAATAATCAACAGTAGCAGTAATCAACAGCAGCAATAATCAACAGCAGCAATAATCAACAGCAGCAATAATCAACAGTAGCAATAATCAACAGTAGCAATAATCAACAGTAGCAATAGCGATAAACAAGATGACACCAAACATGTCAACATTGTCAAATCCATTGCCATGCCAAAGACTTGTGTGCTCGTGTGCCACGACAGAAATTTGTATATTACAGGCTACAGACGTATCCATTTGAGCTCAAATCATTCTATAGAACATGATAATAAGTCGTTTAGCTCCAGTAGCCTACTGTTGTCATTAAAGCTAAATGGAGAGATAAATATTGTTTTCAACAAAATGAGAAAATGCAAATTAGAAGCATTTTCACTCATGGTCTCAGACGTGCTGTATGTCTTCGCCACATACTTTCACATTAGTCACACCGGTCGAATGGACCACCCAGTGGACAGATGTTTTGCAACATCAGGCAGGATATTTTGATTGTCTTGTAAGCTCCATCAACCTGGATTTGCCCACACAGTTTTTGAGTATACTAGAGTCTGAGTCATGCAATTAGACTAAACCAAGCGCAGTCTCGCTACATCTCAGAAAGACACACTCAGAAAGCCGACACAATTCCCTCTTTATCTGCTTGATGGGATTCTGACTCATCTGACTTTAATCTTTTCAAAGGAGAAACAGATTTGAAAGATTGCAGAAAGCATCAATCGGATTTATGTAATCTGATGGAAACTCCAGGTGGGCTCTAGGGACATCTAGAGGTCAAACCGAGCAGCGCAACATCCAACTGATGATGATGAGCATAAGATAGAAATGTGAAGAAAAACACTTTAAACATAACATTCTGTCCTTATTTACACACCTTAAAAAAAAACACCTTCGGCAAGGTTTTGATGCATGGCAGGTCATAGTGATCCTCTGTAAAGCTCCAAAACGTACAAAAACCATTATTAAAAATGTCCATATAAAATACAGGATTAAAGCTGCATGAAATAAATTACAAGTCAGTGTATGGTGGTGATATAATGTAGATGTGGGTTTGTTTTAGATCAGATGATGTGATGTGTTTTGGCCGGAGTACAGTCACGAGTCACGACATCGTCTGGTATCACAACCAGGGCTGAAGAGATTAGGTGGAAACTCCTCTGGACACAGTTTACAACATCTGACTAAGATTAAAGCTCTGCTCCAAAACCTATGAGCATCATAGGCCCTAAAATCAGCTTAAAGCACATGTCAAAACAAATGCTAAACTACAATTGGTGTGTGTGTGTGTGTGTGTCTGCTTCATAGACAGCACTATATCTGAGTAGCACTTTTCCCATTTCAATTAGACACTCCCTTAGAAGGCAGCAAAGCACAATGAAGCAGATCCAATATAGCCTATCTTTGTCTCTAATGAGCCAATAAACCAAAGTAAGCAGTAATTGTGTTGCACCCTTAGGCTTGGAGGAGGGTTTCATCCCAGTTCATATCTGTGAGGGTAATTGCTGGAGATATGAGCTCAAACGATTATCTCTGTTGATTGCTCTGGTAATCAGCTACTGTAAGTAGGCCTACATGTCCTCATGAGGTCTACCTGTGGGATGAGGCACTCGGGCCTGCAAAGATCATACGGGCGTACAAGGAAAGTAATCCCATGATATCATTCCTCTCTGATGTTTTTCTAGTACAACATGTCTCCTCAATCCTTCAACTATTAGCTAAAGCAGCTATGAAGGGTTAGCATTATCGCTAATTTGCACAAAGAAGACACTGAATTAAACCACCGCCAATTCCTTCGACCACACTCTTTTCCCCACCGGGGTTTAACTGGTTAGCTTCAGCTTTAGATGACTACCAGTACGGGCTAAACTACACAATTCTGTGGACAATAATGACACCTACAGTACAACTACACTTCTCCGTTTCTTTCACTATTTGAAATTATCTGTATACTTTAAAAATATTGTAAAATATTTGCAGAAAAAAATTGTCATTATGTTATAGTATCACTCTAAAAAACGCTGGGTTGTTTTATCCCAACTTTGGGTCAAATATGGACAAACCCAGCCATTGGGTTACATTTTTTTATTACATTTTTAACCCAACGTTTGGGTTAAATCAAACTCTGGCTCTGTTAGTGTGGTTCATTTGAATAAGTGTGAACGCTGCCATTTGAACCCTGCTGCCACCAAACAAGCGGACCGACACCGCTGAAAAGATGCGTCTCGGTCCACTTCCAAACGAACTCTGGTGCGGTTCGAATGAAATATGAACTGACTATAGACCAAAAGAACCAAAAACAGGACGTGAAGTCACAAGATGCGACCCTAAAAAGGACAAAACGTTTTTTTCTCGTCATAGAACTGCGTCTCCTCGTAGCAGATCCTCATCTGTGTGTGTGACGGAGGGATTCCTTGTTTTACCATTGCTCAATTTTTTTTGAAAGGCTCTTAATGCTATGAAATATGTGTGCATCCCTAATATATATATTAGAAATGCACAGATATGAAAATTTTGGCCGATATCGATAACCGATAATTTTTTATATTTGCTAACCGATATATTGGCCGATACATTTAAATCCAAATTTTTATATAATTTTTGAGAGCCTGATTACAAAAACAAAAGTCTCACCATTAAAATCCATGTCCCAAGCACACAATTATGAGGTTCTTATTATAATTTTATGTTGCTGATTGCGCTGCATATGTTGCACTTTACGATGATTTTATGATTTCAATCATATTTCAAGCAATTCAAAACCATCATGGCGAACAGTGCGCATCTGAAGTGTCTCAGCTGAAGGAAATAATCCATTATTTATCGGCTTTAATATATCGGCCGAATGTATCTGAAATGATCATATATTGTGTTCGTCGATATATTGTGCATTTCCAAATATATATACTCAAAGTGGCTGACCAATCACAACACACTGGTCCAGCTGACCAATCAGAGTGTATATATATATATATATAGAGAGAGAGAGAGAGAGAGAGAGAGAGAGAGAGAGAGAGAGAGAGAGAGAGAGAGAGAGAGAGAGAGAGAGAGAATGATTTCACTGTTATTACAATTAGTAGATAATGCACTCACTCACATGAACAGTATTTTGTTGACGCAGGCTATAATGGCTCTTAACTATCATTCAGGACATTTCTTCCCTCACCATATCAACAAACAGAAATAAATCAGCTCTACATCTAATAGTCCAGTCATTTCACAGGAATGTCCAAATATCTGTTTGATTCTCCTGGGAGGCCATTGAAGGGGTTGCTGGTAAAGCTCAAAGGTTTGGTGCCGTTGCTGTTGACCCGCAGTGATCTCCAGAAGCTCTGTGTGAGGAGATCATGATGTGGGTCTGATTCACCGTCTTCATCCAGATGTGTGGCGAGTCTCTGCGGTTGAAGCGCTCTAGGATGTCGCAATAAAGGCATTCTCTTCAAATGTGTTGCTTCCTCTTCTTCAGATATGAAGGAGGGGGGTGTATTAAAGACGTACTTTTGCAGACTGCTCTCTTCTTCTGCTAACTAGACCTAATAAAATATTTTAAAGGGATCCTATTATGCTTTTTCGCAATTTTGCGGTTTGAGCATGACAAAGTTCTGCAAAGTTTCAAAGTTCTTCTCAGTGTCAGTGTTTCTGAACTCCCTGAAACGCCTCCATTGTAGTCTTGAGTTTCTTCCGGGAATGAACCCGTCACAATATTCCTCATTTAAATAATTAATACGCAGAATAAAGGGGCGGGGCCTGGTTGAGTTAGTTAGTAGTGTGTTGAAACTGGAGGTTATGGAAAGGGGCGGGACATTTCCCTAATACACTCAAAGCGCTCGACCAATCACAACACACCGGTCCAGCCGACCAATCAGAGCACAGTGTGCTTTTCAGAAGGAGGGGCTTCATAGAGACAGGAACTAAACAGAGCGTTACTGACAGACTAGGAAGAGAGGAGCTGCAACAATGGAGAATATGAGAAAAATAATGTGTTTTTGAACATTAAAGAATTAAAACTTGTACAGCCCAAAAACAAAATCAAGACACAACAAGAGAAAGGGCATAAGTCCCCTTTAAATTAAATAAAAATGTTGCAAACAGCTAGTCAGTTATAGTATTTCAATACATTATAGTAGATGTTTGAATTAAGATGAATTAAGATGAATGGCACTGCTAATAGCTCTCAGATACAGTTAGCAGGACAGCTATCGGTTCTGCGGTTTAACAACAGAACACCAGCAACCCAAAAAAGACATGTTTACTCTCCCTTCATTTATCATTAACGAGGCTGGAAACAGCTCTGACCCCTCGAAACCGACCATCTGGACCTCCTGTGGATATTTAATTACTACCTACTCATTTAGCTGAGGCTTTTATCCAAAGTGACTTACAGTTTTACAAGGACAATCCTCCTGGAGTAACCTGAGGTGTCTCGCTCAAGGGCACAATGATGGTTGTTCATGAACCAGTCCTCGGGAGGTTTGAACCTGCAAGCTTTTGTTTACCACAGATGTTTGTTAACCGCCGGGATACGACGGCGATATGGTGATTTACACGGATTTACATTCTCTGTAAAGTGTTCAGTGTTCTCGCCACTGTCAGGGTTATGCTATTCGAATTTTCAGAATGATTATGTTCGGAATATCAGACTTTCTACTCTATTGCTGCAGTATTTATGATTACTATGCACAGTATGCAAATTTCAAATGGAGTACTACCATTTTCTAATGGCAGATATAATAAAAGTAGTATGCTAGCATGCTATTTCGAATTCAGCCCGAGCTTACTGTTGCCATTTTTAAATAAAACCAAGGGTGTCATAGGGGTTAACGTCAGAGAAGGGGCCCGTTGATTGATTGATTGATTTAATTTATAGATGGTTTAGCTAAGCACTCTGAGTTTCATCTTTCACTTTGGAGAGTACACACAAAAATAATTTGTTCATTTAGCTTGAACTAAGGAAAACTTGGTAACACTTTATTTTATAGTGTCCTTGTTACACGTTACATAGTTACGGTATAATAACTATAAATTATGCATAATTACATGCCACTAACCCTAAACCAAACCCTAGTCTTTATTGTACAGTGCCCAAGGACATGTAGTTCATTATCATTACACAGTACTTAAATGTATAATTACACTGTAACATGGACACCTTAAAATAAAGGGGTAACACTTTATTTTACAGTGTCCTTGTTACACATGTTACATGTAGTAATAACTTTAAATTGTGCATACTGTAATTACATGCAACTAACCCTAAAACAATCCCAATCCTAACGCTAAAGTATGTAAAATATCTAAAAATGTAACCAAATAAAGTGTGACTGAAAACTTTCCCACAAAATTAATTTAATGTTGTACAGCAAGAGCAAGTCCAAATAAAGTATTGTTGAACAAACTTAAAGTTCTTGTGTCGTGGAAACTGAATTTAGTAAACCCCAAAACAACTAAAATATACAATAATTCTTTCAGTTAATTGATTGCTAGCAATGTCACATGCTAGCAAGCTAAAAATAAATATTTCAAAAGGCCAAAGGGTCACATTAGCATATTTCAGCGAAATTTCAGTTTCAGCAGCTTTCGGTTGGTCAGCAAGCATAGCAAATGAGTGAAATCTGGGGAGGGTCTCCATAGACATAATGAGGGTCTCGACCTCACCGGAAACTCTCGCTCGCGCGAGTTCCGATTGGAAATAATTAATGGGCTATATGCACGCATAACTTCCACGTTTGATGCAAGGATGCTCTTGCGTTTCCGGTTGGGGAGATTTAAAGCGGAGGAAAACCGAGGAAAACGGGATTATGGCAGAGTCTTCAAAATGTACTGTCCTCTCGTCTTTGAAACGAAACTTTAATACGTTTAGATGTAATTTTATATAGTTATGTTTATTTAATATAATAAACAAAGAAGCATAAACAACATGAGGGGTGTCTGTTTTGTCTGTTTTTGTGACTAACGTTTCTTTAGTATAGCAATAGAGTATAAAAACCAATATAAATTCTCGGTATAGCATTGGACTCTACGATCGGCGGAAGTAATCCAGCATCCTTAGACCTTCACCGGAAATTCTGCCGTGCATAGAGCCCATTGTGCCCGCGAAATTTCGCCGACCAACAATAAATGTGACGGTACCAAATGACCTTTGGTATGATTATAATAGTGATTTATCAATGCGTTAATACCACAGGCTATTCAAAGATGTTTATTTTTATTTTTATTTTTTATAGGCTACTTGTAGCCACCCACTAGAGGGCTGCATTGGGATTGAGTCCCGCCGGGTCCCGCGGGACCCAACCCAAATCTCGCGGGAGCGGGCGGTTTGAACTTTGCTGCGGGCGGGAATGGGCGGACAAAAAAACCCCCTGCGGGATCGGGAGGTTGCCTAACGACATGATGGAGATGTCAATGATGTGGAAAAGAACCTTAAACGAGGTATTTACAGCACAAAACCTGAGCAAGGCAAGTCTGACATTTACTATTCATCTTCC
This sequence comes from Rhinichthys klamathensis goyatoka, assembly GCF_029890125.1. Taxonomy (NCBI): domain Eukaryota; kingdom Metazoa; phylum Chordata; class Actinopteri; order Cypriniformes; family Leuciscidae; genus Rhinichthys; species Rhinichthys klamathensis. The sequence goes on along the minus strand of NW_026606890.1, from coordinate 903,637 downwards.
TGATCAGTGCGTCAGAATACATGCAGGCCAGGGAAACGAAACCAACAACCCCATGAATCTCTTTAATAATAGCAATACAAATACGCGCTTTTTTTTTCCTGCGGGACGGGAGAAGACACAAAGTCAATGCATCTCTATTATTGTGCGGGAATAAATTCTCCGAGTTTTGCGGGTGCGGGCGGGAGTGGACATACATATTGCGGGAGCGGGCGGGAGTGTAACACATACGTTGCGGGAGCGGGCGGTAATGGTCAGAAATTCGGCGGGCGCGGGCGGGAGCGGGATGAAGAAAACAGTCCCGCGCAGGACTCTACCACCCACAACCTAAACACAAGCACCCTAAACTAACCACAAAAACACAAATATAAAGTCTTCTTAACCTGAGACATATCTCAACATTAAACACAAACAAGTCTCTCCATTCGCCTACTCAATATAGGCCTATATATAATATAGCCTATATAAGGCATGCACATCATAACATGTCTGAAATGCAGGTGCGTGTTGTGACCAAAATGTCTGGTGGTGAGGCTTAATTTAAAAAATAATTTTTTCAAATGTATGTGTCAAAAAAAGTTCTAGAACTGTTGCTTTAGTTCATTTAATAAAGACATTTTTGTTCGCATGGATCATTTCATAAACATTTCCACTAGAGGGCATCACAGGTTTAAGAAACTGCAGTATCTAGTCTTACAAGTTATTTAAAACACAAATACACAAAATGTGCAGACGGGAAATATCTCAGGTATGTTTTATCAGTTCTAATGTTGTCAAATGCGATTTAAAATCAACTGAAGCGAGCGATTTAATACGTGTTTTCCCTTTCAAAGGCATTTAATTTTCTGTCTGTCATTCCAGAGTCTAACATGACTTGACGCCCAATTTTTGTTTGTCATCTGTCCCTCAGTGTTTTAAATCTTTTCATCCGTTGTATTACTGTTTCCTTTCGTCTATTGCTCTTATTGTGCCATTTTAATTATATTTTGTCAAATAGCATACAAACTCCTGCACCTGTTCAAATGACAAATGATATTCTTACGCTTGACAAAGCACGTAAATGAGCTGAAAACTTGATCAGTGCATTGCAGGCTCAAATGGTTGATGACAAAGAAAAGCAGGTCATTAACCCCAGATCACAAAACCGGATCAGGTTTGACGAGTTCCAGGCTCGTTGCAGCTGATGTTACGAAAGGAACTCTCAGAATGTTAACTCACCTCAGCAAAACTGTTGACAAGAAAAACATGGATCGGAATGTGTGCGTCAGAGACAATGAACTCTTGACTCTAAACGTTTCTCGGACTTCAATGTGATTCATATTTACATATTTTACATCTTTTTATAACTCCATATTTTATAACTCCTCCAAAATGTAATGTCTGAATTTTTCAGTGTAATTTGATTCTTTATTTAACAAGAAACCCTCATAAATAGGTGAGTTATGATTTTAATGTGTTAATATTTATGAAGAACGTGTTCTTTTACAAGAATAACAAGTTTTATTTTTATTTTAAAAGAGAAGACGGCAAAGAAATACACCAACGATTAGATTTGATCCACTGGAAACCAAATAATCTGAATATAGAATTATTGAATATTCTATTCAATTCTTTATAGGAGGAAAATAGGCCTATACTGCAAACTACATTTACAGTTTACATAATACAAAAGGTGAAAGTGATCTGAAAACTATAATTATCTTAATTCTATGCCAAAATAAATTGCATTTACATTTCCTTTTCTTAGGCTACATCCACATTAATCAGGATAAATTTGAAAATGCATCTTTTAAGGAAAATTGAGGCATCTCTGTGTTTTGGCCCACACTGAAACAATGTTTTTGTCCAGCAAAAACTGAGCTTCAAAAAAAAAAAATTTTGAAAATGGCATTTTCGAGTTTTAGTATGGCCTTTGAAAATGTAGGCATTTGAAAACTATAACACATATTTAGTTGTGACGCACTTAAGAGATAACACTATGAAAGCAGGTAACAAGATAAGATAAACAATCTTCATTTAGCATTCCCATGTTTTCATGTCTCCGAGTGGACGATCAACTTTTGAATGGATGGACAGCGTTTGGAAACGAAAACTCAGTTTTCAAATTTATCCAGATTCATGCGGACGTAGCCTTACCAAAACAATTCAGAAGAAAGTGCATATATTAAACTGTGTTAATTACTTAAGCAGGTTAAGGAAGCAAATCGACCACCAAGTCGAAACCAAAAGCATCACAAATTATGTCCATTTCATGTGAGACATCTTCAGCATTCTTCCTTTCAATGCTTTCAACGGTCCAAAGACCAACCGTCCAACGGTCCAGAATAAATTGTGAAATAAGTTCCCAGAGAAAGGCCATTAGCACCATCCATTAGTCCCGCAGTAATCCCAGTTTCTTCAAGGCTTCCCGCCGGTTCTCGCCATTTTGACCGTGCGGGGAGATCATCACGCTTATTCCATTGGAGCGGGGCAACTTTTGGGCATCGTTGCCTTGCTGAACCGCAGCAGCGTGGAGCGATTTGGTTGAATCATCAGCCTGATGGCCAATACCAAAGTCCTTTGCACTCCCTAAAGAAGGAGTTCGAGGTTGAGTCTTTCGTAACTGAGCTGGCGACGACCCAACATGGGTCCTGTCGGGGGTTTTCAGCTGTGGCGCAGGTTCAATGACCATTCCAGGTCCTGTGCGCTCCAGGGTTGCCGATTTGATCTCATAGGACCTTACTGGTTGCTTCTTCAAAGAACCTTCCCTGGTTTTTGAGTCTTGGTGCTTTAGAGTATCTACACGTAGTTGCATGTCCCCTGGTACGGGACTTTCAGATAGTCTAGATACAGAAGGAGTTCGAGCATGAGTCTTTCGTAACTGACCTGGTGACAACTCAACATGGGTCCTGTCTGGGTTTTTCATCTGTGGCGCAGGTTCAATGACTATTCCAGGTCCTGTGCGCTCCAGGGATGCCGATTTGATCTCGTAGGACCTTACTGGTTGCTTATTCAAAGAACCTTCCCTGGTTTTAGCTTCTTGGTGCTTTAGAGTATCTAAACGTAGTTGCATGTCCCCTGGTACGGGACTTTCAGATAGTCTAGATAGTTCTTGCACGGGTTCAACAGGTGCTGGAGACTGTTGACGAGCTTTAGCTCTGAACTTTGGCGATTGGCAAGGAGAGACGCTGGGACCTGTTACCTCTTCGTTCTTCACCAGGCCCAATTTTTTCAAAGCCTCCATTCGGATCTTCTGAGGATCCATCTGAGTGCGCTCGCTCTGCAGAAGTAACGAATGTGTGCTCCCGCTGTCTTTGTGGCTTTTAAAGGTAATATTAGATGGGAGTTTCTTGGGTTTGGGCGCCACAGCTGGTGGGGTTTTGGGGTCTCCGTAGTCTTTTGGCACAGCAGGAACATGTTCTGAAGATGGTGAAGGTGTCATCGGTTTGTCTGCCACAGAATGTTGCGCAATCGTTATCGGTGTCAAGTGAGATGCTTTCTTCATGGAGGCGTTCTTGTGCAGGTTTTCGATCTCATTGTGGGATAATGGCCCTTTTGACGTTTCTGGGTCTGCACTCCTTGATTTGGTCACTTCGGTTGGTTTGATGGATCCACCAGAAACATGCGGCTCCATTTTGGGGAGTTCGGGAATCCATTCTGGTGGCCCATCGTAAGCAGGTGGAGGTAGTGGCGAATAAGTGAGGCTTAACTTCTTCATCGGTTCATCCATGAAGTCTGAGGGTGGAGGAATGAATTCCAGCGGCACCCCTGAGGAAACGTTCTGCTGCTTCGGCTGAGACTTCACATCCAAACTCTTATGAATGCCATCTTTGGCTTTAGAGTCACTAGGCAAACTTGTTTTAACTGGAGGTTCAGGTATGAAAGAAGGTGGCCTGTCCACTACATCACTTGATTGTCCAATTCTTCGTCTAGCAGTTGCTACTTCCAAAGCAGCTTTTACAGAAACTGTCCGTCCAGGTTGTTGATGGTTAGGGCTTGATCTGAACCCATCAGGTGCATCAATACATGCCACTGGTACTTCTTTGTGAGATGACTCCATTGGTTTGCTGATTGTCTTGGCATTCCCACTGGCAAGGAGCAATGGAGTTGGCACAAGGTACTTCTGAGAAGGTTTATGATCTCTTCCGATCACTTTGTTTGGATCCTCATGGGCTGATAGCTCTGAAAGAGAACATTTACTGTATGAGCCATTGTTATAACAGACCACGTTATTCCACTTCGTGTGTGTGGATATATTCTCTAGATATTTCTAGTGGTAATGCTTACCCTCAGTATTGTTCTGGTAGATGGGTATGCGATGAGCAGTTTTTCCTTCCAGGCCATTAGATAGCCCATCAGGCTCGTCGTTAGACAATCCGCTGTCCTCCTCTACATCCAGAGACTCAATGGTCTCCTCAAGAAACATGAGACATGCTCTTTCCTCAATAGAAAGGTACTCCAGACTGTCATCACTCTATCACACAAACAAAAGTGTGCTTTTTAAAAGAAATTAATACTTTTATTCAGCAAATATTTACTATAAATTATCATTATAATTGTTTTGTAAATGAATGAATGCTGTGTTGAGGAGACATTCACAAGGAGCAGAGACAGACAAATTAAATGTTGGTTAAAGAAAGGGTTCACCCAAAAATTACAATTTTACTCGCCCTTGTATCATACTCAATCCGTCATATGGAGTACTTTTATGGTACTTTTATGGTGTTTTTGTCTTTTTCAGAGCATAACAGATGTGAACACTATTGTATGGAAAAGATCAATGCAAAAAATCCATGGATAAAATAACTGCAAAAGCAGGTTTGGAATTACTTGCTGGTGAGTCAGTGAGTAGAAACTGGGATAGGCTCCATTCCTATGATCCTAGGAGGTTGTGTAAGGATCAATGAATTAATGAGTCAGTGAGTGTTATTTTTTGGGTGAACTGTCACTTTAAGATATTGTAGGAAATCAAAAAATGTCTTGATACTCACAAATCCAGAGTTGATGCTGAGCACACTATCACAGCTTTCTGCACTGTCCATACCAGACACAGATTCAATGGCAACGCCCCCTGGCCAGGTGTCACTTTTTGGCATCGCACAAAAAGTGCGAGTCAGGTAGTGACACGGGTCTTCAAGGAGCTTTGTTTAATGATGGCAAATAGAGGACCAATCTATAAAAATATAAACAAATACATAATCAGATAATGCAATAATAATAACTATAGTAATACTTATAATGCAAGAACTACTAAAAATACACAACAATTATATGATATGATGTCATGGTATTTTGGACACTGCTATGATGATGTATGATGAAGTACTTTTGAGTGTCACATAAATACCATTGTATATGACTTTGAAAATCACACAGGATGTAAAAAATGATTTTTCATTTTTCAAGTTTAGATTATTGGAGTATGTTTTACAAGAAAACACTATGCCGCTGCTTCCGAAATTGAATAATTCCCTACTAGGATCCGGAAAACAGTACGCCAACAGAGTAGTACTATGTACGAATACTAGAAAAACAGTAAGCGATAAGTACCCGGAAATTCATACTACTTCCGGCATATGCATCCGATGGACACTTTACTATCCAATGAGGCCACGGGAGAGGATTTGTGAATGTGGTGAAGCGACGGAACTGACATTCATACTACACACATTCATATTATGTAGAATAAACTTTTTTAACGGTCACAAAGTAAATTTTAAAACCAAATACAGTACCTACTATACAGTATGTGATTTCAGATGTAACGCGTCAGTTTTTCTACTTCTGAATTTCATGTTTAATTCAATGGGTTACTTGCCATTTCTTTGTAATTATTTGTGAAATTTACGACCAATTTCTGAGTGAAAATAGTTTCAAAGTAAATCCTACACCAAATTTTCTTCAGTGCAGTGCCATGGTTTATTTCAAAGTATAATGGTATTCCCCATCTCATAACATCACTTTACCGCCAAAGCATTTTTCTGTTGGGGAATGTCCCTATCAGGATCATCTTGTTAAAAATGACTGAAACGTCACACTGCACAGATATGAATAGTGATATACACTGTTAAAATTAAGCATTCAAGAGTTTAGCACAGACTCAAGCTCACAAACATGTCTGGGTCGAATTTGATTTCGTCTTGCATAGTTTTGCTCAAGGTTTTTGGGGATGAGAGCATGTCATATGTAGGTTTGCTAGTAAGAGCTGTGTGAGTAAACCTCACTCTCCTGGCCTCAAGAGATGTGTTAGCGAGTAGTGTAGTCGAATGATGGTTCGATGTTTGCATCTGTATAATTTGACTAAATTATACTGAATGGAAGATACATTTATGCCAAAATACTGTAGTTTAACTGGAGGACACACAGCTTTTGACATCAGATGTTGGAAGCCTATTTCTAACTATGCATGAGTTGCATTTGTGTGTTTGCATTTAGCATTGTTTGTCCCTGCTGTCCATAGTTTTGTTACGCAGACATGGCAACCCTGTTGACAATGATTTGCACATTTTACACAGGCTGTGAATCGATTAGTTCATCAATTAATCTCTAAGCACAGATGGCTAAGACATTCACTAAATACCTGGAGGTAAACTGCATCCACCCTGTACACAAGCGCTACATGAAAGAATATAAGCATGTTTGACACACCTGTTCAGAATCAAACCACACTGAATGAAACAGCTAAAAGCCCACGCCCAGAGAACACAATGTGCCCATATTGCAGATGGGCAGTTAAAAATAGTATTACTTAAAGGGATAGTTCACCCAAAAATGAAAATTAGCCCATGATTTACTCACCCTCAAGCCATCCTAGGTGTAAATAACATTCTTCTTTCAGACGAATACAATCAGAGTTATATTAAAAAAATGTCCTGGCTCTTCCAAGCTTTATAATGGCAGTGAATGGCTGTTACTGTTTTGAAGTCCATAAAAGTGCTTTAAACTTCAAGCTTTTAAAACTTTCTTTCTTTCTTTCTAACTCCTTGCAGAGGTCACTTAGACTCCATTAGCTGCCATTACTATTTCTAATCCATCGAGACTCATTTAAGCTTCAATTCTATCTAATATTTCTAAACTGAAAACCTTCAAACTTTTGAAACTATTAAACTAAAACTTATACTAATTAAAACTAAAAACTTTCAAACTTCAAGCTTTTAAAACCTCTTCAAACTTTCTGGCTAGGCTTTTTCATGCAAACTTAAAGTTTGTCTACAAACTTTTTTATCTCTAGTTCTCAAAATGGCTCTGGGAGGTTAATAAAGGCCTTCTGAAGTGAAGCGATGAGTTTGTGTAAGAAAAATATTCATTTTTAATGAAATATTCCGGCCAAACGACCATACGCAGTCTACTTGCGCCTAAAGCGCAACTTACGAAACTTGTGATGTCAGAAGTAGCGTAGTGCGTCATGGCGTAGCGTAAATCAGCAGTACATGCATTACTCACATAAGGTGTGCTTTAGACTTAAGTCAAATCCATGTGTTCGTTTGGCCGGAAGCTAGTTATTTTACTTTATAGTTTTAAATATTGATATTTTTCTTATACGAATGCATCGCTTCACTTCAGAGCAACTTTATCATGAATAGATGCACTTTTATCATGGATAGATGCACTTTTATCATGAATAGATGCACTTTTATCATGAATAGATGCACTTTTATCATGAAAAGATGTACTTTAATCATGAATAGATGCACTTTTATCATGAATAGATGCACTTTTATCATGAATAGATGCACTTTTATCATGGATAGATGCACGTTTATCATGAAAAGATGCACTTTTATCATGAATAGATGCACTTTTATCATGAATAGATGCACTTTTATCATGAATAGATGCACTTTTATCATGAAAAGATGCACTTTTATCATGAATAGATGCACTTTTATCATGAATAGATGCACTTTTATCATGAATAGATGCACTTTTATCATGGATAGATGCACTTTTATCATGAATAGATGCACTTTTATCATGAAAAGATGCACTTTTATCATGAATAGATGCACTTTTATCATGAATAGATGCACTTTTATCATGAATAGATGCACTTTTATCATGAATAGATGCACTTTTATCATGAATAGATGCACTTTTATCATGGATAGATGCACTTTTATCATGAATAGATGCACTTTTATCATGAAAATATGCACTTTTATCATGAATAGATGCACTTTTATCATGGATAGATGTACTTTTATCATGGATAGATGCACTCTTATCATGAATAGATGCACTTTTATCATGAATAGATGCACTTTTATCATGAATAGATGCACTTTTATCATGAATAGATGCACTTTTATCATGGATAGATGCACTTTTATCATGGATAGATGCACTTTTATCATGAATAGATGCACTTTTATCATGAATAGATACACTTTTATCATGGATAGATGCACTTTTATCATGGATAAATGTACTTGTATGGCCATTATAAAGCCATTCACGGCCATTATAAAGCTTGAAAGAGCCAGGACCTTTTTTAATATAACTCCAATTGTATTCGTCTGAAAGAAGAATGTCATATACACCTAGGAGGGCTTGAGGGTGAGTAAATCATGGGCTAATTTTCATTTTTGGGTGAACTATCCCTTTAAGCATTTGATTTTAGCAGAGACAATGAAACCTCTAGGGTGAATCTGAAGCACTTTAAACTGCAGCGAAGCTTCTCCATCTTAATGGAGTCTTTGGGAGACGTTAACACACCACAACACCATATAGTGAGCTGCCTGTGTAGGAAGCATTTTAAGGCATCATATAGGTGCACTTCTGAAGAAAAGGTTTTTCCAAAAGGTAGACAGCAAAATTATGGAGCATTTTAAGATACTTTTTCAACAAATTCTAAAAAAGCAACCCCATAAATAATTGAGATAAACTCACTAAACTAAAAAGTTTTCAAGTTGTTCAGCATATTTCAGTCCGCTCTGCCCCGTTGAGGTGAGGTAATTATGAGAACACACACCTTCTTCTCCGTGAGAGAAACAACGATGGCTTCGGCCGACACCTAAAGCTGTGTTCGCACTGGAATGCCACCGTGCCTGATTGGATCTGCTGCAAATTCCAGCTGTTCACAGAATTTATTCACGTATTAACAAAATCTCCTCGCCTTTTGGGCTTGGGAATGTTTGACTTTGACTGTGACTAGAATGCAAACAAGTGAAATCAGATAATGAGACAGCTGAGCTTAATGAACCTTTCAAATAGCATGAAGTAATCAGGTTCTGTGGCGTATCGTTGGGTTTGCCCTTGAGCCCACACACACTATTGTTTTCATAAAATGAACATGTTCGTGTATTTGAGGGAGTGGCAGCTTAAAATAGATTGCGAGCCGGAAAACAAAGACATTAGTGTCCAAGTAGAACCACTAAATATCAGCATTTGTTTAAATTTAATTGAACGTTTCACAGCCAATTGTAACTTCAGCATAAGCATGTGATGAGGACGAGAGAAACTGATTAAAGGTCAATAGCTATATTTCCATCTAAAGCTGCAAATTTAACTTATGTGCAAACTTGGAATATCGCATACAACATTTTTTGTTTAAAGCAGCATTTCCATCTCATGTGTTCAAGAGAACAAAATCAACACTTGGCACAGGGAAATTGGCGCAAAATATCTGTAATAAAATGGAAGTTGCTGCAATCTGGGAAACACTGGCTCTTTTTTCCTCCATCATAAATGATGAAAGACGAAACGCAATAAACGCTGTCATGATCTCTTGTGTTTGGATGCTAGTGTGTGAGAAGAACGCAATCGTGTGAGACGCTTCTGGGAGAGAAAATGAGAAATTAAACCACATCATTCTGATGAAAGACTTTGTCTCACGCATTTCAGAATGACAAAGCCCACATTTGAGATGCTGTGACGTGATTGGTCCGCTGGTTAGTCCAGTTATCCAATCACAGCCTCTGCTGAGGCAAAGTCACATGAGCTTTTTGTTGCGCGTCGAAGGATTTATTCGTGAATGTTTCCATCGTAGTTTATGAGCATGTCTTCCTATTGGATAAAAAAAATATCAATTGAGTGCATACGTTTTGTAATTGCATTTGTGGAATTTATGTTCATCGTTTCTTATTGGCCAATCGCAGCAATCTGTAGTCGTATATTTTAGCATAATGATGCTGAGCTGTGTAATTGACAGTTGTCCCAGACAACTGATTTTCTACATAATTGCACTATCATACAAAGTTCAACAAGCTTAATGTGACAAAACGAGAGAGAAAAAAAGTGAAATATTGGGCTACGATATGAAGGCCAGTCATCTGCCGGTCCTGGCCAATCATTTACTTAGAATAAACACACATAGTCCGAATACACATGCAAAGCACACATGAAAGCTGCAAACCTCTCTGTTTGCATAATTAGATATAGTGTACCCATAATTTATACACACCACCTATTTAACAACACGACACCATGGAAAGATTTATGACCGGCCCTCTGCTGTTTAGCTGTCTAGTGCACTGAACACTAAATAAAACATGCTTTTGGCTTCATCAGACGAATTCTACAAATGAGCTTTTGTAAAAAAAGGCTTATGATAATCCTGGAACCATCACACAAATGTTTTACAATATGCAAATTTTTCCCAGCAAAAGTTTGAGTTCATTATAGCAGACTTACATTATAGGTGTGTACTTTCCAGTTATTCTTGTAAATAAAAATTTTACAAATATTTAGTAGTAACTTAGTTGTATATATATATATATGGCCCTGACAAAAAAGAAAATCAAGAATATCCAAATGAACAGATTAAGCAGTTATGATCTTTTTAAACACAATATTAAATCAAAATGTTAATTTCTAACTTCATTGAATTATGAAACAAAGTCTTTCACTTACAAACACATATAACACAGCTATAATAAATACATTAAGCGTCTTTAAAGTGTATGTGAACAGGGATTTGACATCTGTCACATAAACTCCTACTGCCATGATAGTGGACATTAAAAACTGCTATTGACACACAGCACAGGTAACCTGTCACCTAAATTTACGCTGCGATAGTTAAGTTTTTAGACTATTTATTTTACAATTAAGGCATATGCGACACGCTGTCATTATAAGAGTCTGAAAATACCCGTCAAAAGGCAGTTAAAGTCTTACCTGCCCGTCGGGAATTGCAGTCGCTCACCTGCGTGTCTCTCTCAGTTGTTCTGAAGTAAACCAGTCAGAGAGCGCGAGACTCTTCAACAGCGCAGCTCATCTGAGCTCATCTGCGCATGCGTCACACACAAAGCCGCAGCTGATTGGCTGAACAACGCCCGAGACAACGTGTAAACAACAGTTTACAGTAAACACGGCTTGTACTGTGCCGTAAACATTATCGAAAAAAATCACGTAAAACAATATACAGAATGTAACAATAATACCCATTGATTATTGTCACATTACCTCATCATGTTTCATGTTTAGGGTATTTCAACTAATTAATACATTTATTTTCCCCAATCCAATTTAACGTTCAAAGTGAATAATAAGCAAGTGTAAATGTTAATTTGTCTTAAAAAAAGAAAAAAAAGTCGACCGAATTGCATTGTGGGATACAGTACTCCATCTACATTGCTTATGTTCTATACTGCATAATTAAATAAACAGTAGCCTATACAGTATTATGAATTTGCCATAGATGAGGAGACCCTTATAACCATCACTAATAACTGAAGTAAGAAGAGATAGCCTAAAAATTAAAGTTTCACTTCAACCCAAGGAAATGAAATGCCAAGTAACTTTTACAAGTTGTTGTAATACCTCATTAATACATTTCACTTACACAACCATGTTAAAAGACATGTAATAATTAAAATATGTAGCCTAATAATATAGGCCGGATGACTCCTTCCCCAAAACTCTCAAGTGATTCATGTTTTATCATGTTGTCATTGTGATAGGCTTTGATGCATTTATTTGTATTCAGGAACTGAACAAATGCTCTTTTCTTTGAGGGGGAAATACTTTACTACCTTCCCATATCAGCAAATGCAAACAGAAGTAGCCCAACTTTGAGGAATCAGCTCTTGGCTTTTGTTTAACAATGACATTCCACCTGGTCATTGATTTACCTGGATACGGGATCACGTTTATGGTATGTGATCGATGTAAACCTGCCTGAGTTCAGGGTGTAATCAGCTTTATATCAGACAAAATGGTTATTTATTAAAGTCAAGGTGCTGGAAAAACCATTAAAGAGCATTTATGATCTGACTGTATTGGTGCTTATGTTATTTGTCAGTTTGTTAAATCAAAGATATGTTTTACGTTTCGCTTTCATCACAGATACAGAGCAAAGGACAAGATTGGGCAATTATAAGGGAGGCTCCCTTTCTTTTGTAGCCTACTATTGAAAAATAATGCAAGAACTGGAATCCGGAAAATATTATTAATGACGTCAAATCAAAGTGCTAACATGACTTGCATGAATCATCCTGTGATATAAAAAAACACGTGAATCACAAACCGAAAAAAAAAAATCACGTTTAATCATTTGATGTGATTTGTGGGGTCCTTATAGTGCGCATTGATCTTTTTGACAATCCGTATGTCTCTCGTCAGAGCCGTCCCAACATGATTAACCCCTAACACTCTCTGTTTTACAGTGTCAGGAGGATTAGCCTGAATTAACTTCTCTCCATCCACTTTAACCAACTGTGACTTAATCCCACACCGCCTGCTACAACTACAACTGTTGGCATTTCATCAATACATTAACTTAATATACTTCCCTTAATGTCATGCCCTACGGCAGTCCTTCAGCTTTAACAGAGGAACAAACACAACCACGCAGATCACTGATCAGCATTAGCTTTAGTTACATCAGGGGTTTTTTAACTTGTGAGTAATAAGAGAACTAACTACAGATTATAAATGCACTAAGCTCATGTAAACATTAGCCTTTATTACGACTCAAGTTATCGAGTGGACGAGATATTAAATCATGTTTTCAGGCTGCGTCTACTGAGCAATTTGGTTATAACAAAATTATATTAAAAAAATATTTGTGTGTTTTACTGGGTCTACTATCTATCTATTGTTTCTTTTCTTTTCTTTTTTGCCTGTAAAGCACTTTGAACGGCATTAATTTGTTTGGAAAAGTGCTATAGCCTAAAATTGTCTTGCTTGCTGGGAAGGTTTTTGGTTTGGAAACCTTTTCCTTTAGTCTGTTAGTCCAACAGAGACATCTAGAGGAGAAGAAATGAAAGTACAGCAGCATGAAGAATATCTCAGCAAATCGGAAAAAATCATTGTTTAAAAATATTAGGTAGGACATTTCCAGTGGAGATCATTAGCTGCATAGTAGGTGCATGTTAAAATAAATAAATACAAAAAGAATAACTTTTGATCTATTTTTTACCTAAATTATCTAACCTTTAAAATATTTGAAAGTATGTTATGTATATATTTATAGTTCTAAAATTGTAATATTTTAAAATGAATCAAGAAACATTCACCTTGTTGTAATTTGGACTATATATATATATATATATATATATATATATACAGTACTGGTCAAAAGTTTAGAAACATTAAGGTTTTTAATGTTTTTGAAAGTAGTTTTTTAATCTTAGCAAGGCTACATTTATTTGATCAAAACTACTCTAAATACAGCAACATTGTGAAATATTATTACAATTTAAATTAACTGGTTTCTGTTGTAATACATGTTAAACTGTAATTTATTCCTGTGATCAAAGCTGAATTTTCAGCATCATTACTCTTCAGTGTCACTCTTCAGTCTTCAGTGTCACATGATCCTTCAGAAATCACTCTAATATGATGATTTGATGCTCAAGAAACATTTCTGATTAATATCAATGTTGAAAACAGTTGGGCTGCTTAATATTTTTATTAAACTGTGATTTTCATTTCAGGATTCTTTGATGAATAGAAAGTTCAAAAGAACTGCGCTTATTATAAATATAACTTTTTTGTAATATTTATTAATTTAATAAATGTCTTTACTGACTTTTTTTTTATCAATTTAATGTGACTTTGCTAAATAAAAGTGTTAATTTCTTTTCTTTTTTTTTTTGCTGATAAAACCTTACCCCAAACTTTTGGAGATGGTCCTCACTGCAGAACACGAAATCCAGGGGGAGGAGTTGGATCCAGATCCAACACCTCCCACCTTACATATACCTAAACCTACCCATCTCCGCCCCCTGATCCCTAACCCCACCCCTAATCCACCCCATCCCTAATCCACCCCTTAGATCTGGATCCAACTCCGCCCCCTGGATCTCGTGTACTGCAATGAGGTGCTACTGGACTTTTGAGTGTATCATGAATATGATTCATGAATGAATATATTTTAAAGGGCTTCAGTGTGAATTCTAGAAACAGTATTTACATTTTTAACAAGTAAAAAACAAAACAACATTTCAGGTCCACCTTTTTCCTAACAAGTCTATTGCGTTTTAGTTTACGGGTGGCACTTCCGGTTTGGTGACTGAAACAAAGATTTACTGTAAACAAATCAAGCTTTCAAATGTAATTGTCTCCCCTTTTCACTTCTAATACCTATTTACAGTGTTTGCTGGAATGGTAAAGCAGGTAAATACAATATTCATTGTCTGTCACAATGACGGAAATCACTTTGAATTATCACTTAAACAGAAGTTACTCCCACAATTCAATGCATCATTGGGCGTAGGAAAAAGCTGGATATATTGCAACAAGTATTTTTTCTCATTCATTTCTCCCATAGAATTAAAAAAAGTCATAAAGCCATGAACCAAGCCAACCAGCTATGAGGAGAATCACAACTCTACAAACTTTGATTTGAAGCAAAAACGTTTTTTTTAAAATCAGACAAAAATACAGAGGTAAAGACTGTGTAACGGCTTTAGTGAGGGAAAGAACTACAATCCCATGAAGCATTGCAAACAGCATGATCGAATTAAAAACAAAGAAGAAATATAAAACTACTCTTTTAAAATGTTGATTATATATGTAAAAAAAACAATATATTTTAAGTTCATTGCAAAAAGTAATGTACAATATAATGTACATTATACATATTACCAATAATGCGAAGCAAACTGAAGCAAATATCATCATAGCTCACAGTAGGCCTGTCTTTAAAGGTTTATAAGTTATTGTTAAACATCATTTTCCCTATGGAGTTTTTACCCAGACATGACATCATAAAGAACTTGTTTTGATCAGATTCTTTGACCAATCCAAATCTCGGTCAGAACATTCTGTGGTTGCGTGTGGACTTTAAATGGTGAAATCAAGGTTCCCTAGAGAGACCTCCATCTCCCCTCCCAGCACATCTGGATCTGCTCTCCCATGTTTCTACACTTAAAGCAAAGGCCCATATTCACAACAATCCCAACTGCACTTCTGAGCAACTGCCCTGTAACATCATGTGAATATCAATACACTAGAATATGTTAATTAATGTTACAGACAGTGTTGATAGCATGGCAATGACCTGTGAAGTCATCAGGCGACATCACCGAATGTTATTTGTGAAGTCTTTTTAATGAATTATGCGATTCATCATGAGTGAAGGATGCTGGGTAAAATGCTCTCCACTCATGTGAATCACTTTCATTTAAAGACGTCTTGACATGTTCAGTTCATGTTCCTGTTTAATTAAAGGATAATTAGTTTTTCTTCATTTCAAAAATTGCCAAAAGTTTTGGATAGTTTGGACAAGGAATATTGCACTTTTTGCTTTCTTAAAAATAAAATTCAGTTCATTTAATATGTGTGAAAAGTTTGTATTTGTATATATATATATTTTTAAATAGCTGATATTAGTATTCCTGACATTATGTTACACTTTTTATTTAATAAATAACACTGGTTTACAGCCAAAATGCTTCTGAAATAAATGTAGTCAAACGTTGTTAATTCTGGGTCACTGAGAATGAAAATGATGCTTAAAACTGTTGATTGGCTCTAGTTTTCAAGTTATGCTATTCAATAGCATAGCAAATGCTGTCCCATTCCCAGGGTCATATGTATACTGACATAATAGCAGCTATTGTGAATTTATGAAATCCTCACTGGTATCTAAAGTTGTGGTGTCATAACTGTATTTTTGAAAAACAGTTTCATGGCTGGTCAAAAATATTTATGGCCGGTACATTTCCTTAAGCATCGGTCATTGTCAGGTGTGGCACAAATTTGGTTTTAGGCGCTGAAGTCATGGATGATGCAATCATAATGAAGCTTACATAACTCTGATGAACAAATGACAAATTTAGTTTCATCCCGTACCTGTAGTTTTCAGAGAAACTGAAGAACTTGATGAGCTGGATCAGGTGTGTTTAATTAAAGGATTAGTTCACTTCAGAATTAAAATTTCCTTATAATTTACTCACCCCATGCCACCCAAGATGTTCATGTCTTTCTTTCTTCAGTCGAAAAGAAATGAAGGTTTTTGAGGAAAATATTCCAGGATTTTCCTCCATATAGTGACTTCAGTGGGGTCCAACAGGCATAGATATCCATAATAAAGGCTAGATGTCTTACGGGGGAGTCTCTCTATCGTCATCACCGGCGGCCATCTTGTCACAGGCAAGCTTTCTGGCGTTCTCTGTGGTGCCTGATGTGAGATGAGTGATCAGCACGAACACAAATACTCTTATCTCGTTGAAATCTTGACGGATTTACAAAGGGTTTGGTTTCTTACAAACGTTATTAACGTGGCTATAATTCTGGATTATTTATTGATACACTTATTATTCATAAGTATGCAGTGTCATAACTACATTTCTGACGTTTATAACAAACCAAAGCGTTTGAAAATCGGTAGAAAATTGAGCAAGTTATGGTTATTTAAAAAGTACATGCACCATTAAAACACAATGTTAGGAATGAGCGAGCTGCCTGTGACAAGATGGCCGCCAGGTGCAGACGTCCACCTCCATTGGCCAGCAGCGTGGGCGAGACATCTAGCCTTTATTATGGATATCTATGCCAACGGGTAGAAGGTCCAAATGTGAGTTTCAGTGCAGCTGAAGTCTAGACACGATCCCAGCCGAGGAATAAGAGTCTCATCTAGACAAACCATCGCTCATTTTCTAAAAAATAAATAAAGATTTCTATACTTTTTAACCACATATGCTCATCTTGCACTAGCTGTGATGCGCCACACATTACGTAATCACTTTGAAAGGTCATGCGTGATCTTGGCGGAAATACAGACCTAGCGTTTACAAAGTAAACGTGCAAAAGTCAAACGCCCTTTACAAAAAAAAAATGAATAAATACAATTTAAACAAATCAAACGATTTTGAAGTTGGAGGAGAAAATGAGTTTTTCGCCCTACCCTACATTTTCCACCTACGTCAGGTTACCGCCTGACCTTTCCAACGGGATTACGTAATGCGTGAAGTCGTGGACGTGCAAGACGAGCATTTGTGGATAAAAAGTATATATATATATATATTTTTTTTTTTTTGGAAAATGAGCTATGGTTTGTCTAGATCAGACACTTATTCCTCGGCTGGGATCGTGTCGAGACTTTGAGGCTGCACTGAAACTGACATTTGGACCTTACCCGTTGGACCCCATTGAAGTCACTATATGGAGAAAAATCCTGGAATGTTTTCCTCAAAAACCTTCATTTCTTTTCAGCTGAAGAAATAAAGACATGAACATCTTGGATGACGTGGGGTGAGTAAATTATCAGGAAATTTTCATTCTGAAGTGAACTAATCCTTTAAGGTTGAAGCTAAAGACTGCAGGGCTGTTACCATCCAGGAACTGAGTTTTGCACCCGTCATACAGCATTGTGCACATTTCTGTTTAGCCAAAGTAAGCAGAGACGCCTCGTACTTGTGTGAGCAGTGCAGATAACTTCAAATGGAGCCAATCAATGCTTGGACTGTTTCTGGACAGTGACAAGAGATGCTCCATTTAATGAGACAAGCCGAGACGTACACTGAATGGGACTAAACTATGTACATAGTAGCTTTTTGTCTTTTGTTTCATAATACATTTGATTTATATAACCCTTTTGCTGATTTTTAAAGTGTTGCATAAACAGGACAGGTACTATCTACACAATATACACAGACGTAAAATGTTTGCAGCGCGCTTTTCAGAAACCCTCCACCTTCCCCAGCTCCACCTGTATAGATCTGCTACGGGTAATTCATGTATGCTATATTGTACAGCAGCAGCATGTCTTGCTTGCTCACAGCAGCGTGTCGTGTGTGTGTGCGTTGGCATAACAGGTCCAGTACTTGCTCTGCAGCAGCAGATTTATTCTGCCAAGTCCACACATATCAACATTGTCATATCCTATTACCATAGATATATGTGCGTGTGTGTGTGTGTGTGTGTGTGTGTGTGTGTGTGTGTGTGTCTAATTTAAAAAATATGTCACTGTATATAATATTATAATTACAATCAATTCACCTTTTTCTACAGGTTAGATAGTTTCCACTCCTGTGGGCATAAAATCCACTCCACATTTCAAGCAGTTAAAATGAAGATCCACTTGAAACTGCAAAACTTGGATGAGCAAACACATGGATGAGTGATATGATTATGATACACATCTGGGAAACACAAAGCAGAGATCCAGCTGAGTTTTTGGTCAGATGAGCTGTTTGTTTTCTCATCTCTAAGCATCTCTGTCCAATAAACAAATTACCCATTATTGCATACGTTAAAATATGAGTATGTATTATTAATATATATGATGTACTTGACAAGTGACATTATTTTTAAAACACAAAACAGTTTCAAAATATGGGGGATTTTGGTGCATTTTTGTACAGTGCTGCAATACATCATTAGACATGGGCCTTGCATGTGTGCAGTGTTGTGGTGCTTGGAGACTGCTGTTGCTATGCCTGTACATCTGGAAATGGAAAGGAGTATCTGAACAGCAAAATGTTCCACGCCTAGGACAACACCCTACAGAAGAAATAAAATAAATAAACTAGTTCAGCACAAGAAAGATCAACCCTTCCCTTTCAAAAGCAGCAGTAAAAACTTTATAGTAGCCTACAACTCATCACTGGAGAGCTACGGTCGAATGCAATAACTGATAAGAGAAGGCATCTGTTCAGTTTAGACACAATCCATAAGGTCATTAACACGGGACACATGTCCCGAGTCCGACAGGTGTGGGAAAATGAGCTCATGAGGATGCCAATCACTCAAAGAGACGCACGTCAACGGCAAAGAAATCGCACCCTACATCCGTAAAGGGATAGTTCACACAAAAAATACAAATTCTGTCATCATTTACTCACTCTCATGTTGCTCCAAACCTGTATGAGTTTCATTCTTCTGTTGAACACAAAAGAAGATATTTGGAAAAATGTTGGTTATCAGAAATTTGACGGTAGCCATTGGCTTCCAGTATTTTTTTTCCTACTATGGAAGTCAATGGCTACCGTCAACTGTTTGTTGAGAATTTTAAGTTGTTTCCGCTGTTATAATGAGACAAAATCATTAGTCATTAATAATAATAATAAACTTTATTTTATATAGCGCCTTTAAATGTTACTTCTCAAAGCGCTTTACACAGAAAAGGATACAATGTAAAGGTTAAAAAGTAAATGCATAAATAACAAGAGAGATAAAAACATCAAAACAATAAACTAGCAGTATGTTTAACATTCAATATTCAAAATTCAATATACGAGTACACTATAAAATCACAAATAAGCAAGTCTAAAAAAAGTGAGTTATAAGCAAGGTTTTTAAAAGCACTAACAGATTCAACATGTCTAATATCATATGGGTAACACTTTATTTTACAGTGTCCTTGTTACATATGTTACATGTACATACCATAGTACTAACAGTAAATTATGCATAATTGCATGCAACTAACCCTCAACCAAAACCTAACCCTATAAGTACATGTAGTTGCTACATTACTCAGTACTTAAATATATAATTACACTGTAAAAATGACACCTTAAAATAAAGTATAACCCTCATATGTAAGAGATTTCCAGAGTTTTGGAGCAAGGGAAAAAGCCCGGTCACCCATAGAGCACAAGCGAGTTGAGGGAACAGTCAGAAGGCCAGAATCAGAGGAGCCAAGATCACGCCTTGGAGTGTAAACAGTTAAGAGCTCAGATAGATTATGGGGTGCTAAGCCATGCAAGGCCTTATAAGATTTAAAATCTATATGAACCCTGACAGGGAGCCAGTATAAATATTCTAAAATTGCAGTGATGTGCTCTCTAGTCCTGATACCTGTCAGGATAGAAGCTGAATTTTGGACATATTGCAATTCAAGCTGCAGTAGGGAGTTTTGAGAAAACGTCGACTTAGCCTGAAAATTTGAACAAGCACAACTTACAGGTCCCACCCACTTGCTCTCTGCTGCGCTGTAACAGCCCTGCCTCCACAGCTCGTCCTCCACAGCGGAGCCTGTCGTGAACGCGCAGGCTAGTAAACAGGGCCACCGATAACAGCGGATAAAAAATTATATGGAACATTCACTAATAGGGACTAAACATCAATAATATGCTTTACATTGACTATGGCCTGCCCATACTTTGACTACAAACTTGGTCCTCAAATCATTATGTATTTTGCAATAACCTACATGTAACTTTATAACGTTGCACTCTTTCTATAAGTTATAAATAGCTAGTAAGATAACGTTAATATAACGGTAACTAACGTTACAGTATGTAAGTAATTATTCTAGCGATATATAATGCTAGATAAGGTGTGCTAGTACATTATTTCAGCAACATGACAAGCCAGTGAATTAGCAGGTTTCAATTGTTGCTTAGCAGAGTGCGTGACATTTTATCTACATGCTATGCGGCTAGAGTCAATGGGCTCTGTGTAATTCTTTCTTTTTCGCTTGTTTATCGTCATCAGTCTTTTTCCTTTTACCTCTTTCTTTTATGAGCAGGTGTCACTCGAGAATTGGCAGTTTAGGTTGTTTCTCCGTCATAAGCACAGCTGCAGCACACCGGCAATCTTGAGTTTGAACGACGGCTCGCGCTGTGCAAGAGAGGGGTGTGATCTGCGCGTACACGAGCGTGATTGACACTGCTAAGACATTCCTCCTGGCTCTGATTGGTTGTTTCTGACCGGGAGCGTGTATTTCTTGCAAATGGCAATAGGACCACTAGGAGGAGCCAGAGGAGCTTGATTTTTACACAGAGTATCTGTCTCATATTCTACTGTCAGGACATAATGACAGTTTTAGCAAATACATTTTTTCAAAAGTTACCTACAGCAGCTTTAATGTAGAGTAGTTTTCGAGATCCCTGCAAGCAAAGCATTGCAATAATCAGTACGGAAGAAAACGTCTCGGTTACGGATGTAACCCTCGTTCCCTGAGTAGAGAACAGAGGTTCAGGAACAGACGTTCAGTCGGATGACGACGAATGGGGGGTTTCGCTTAGAAGCCTATCAACTTCAAGTATTACAAAACGAGCCAATGGCAAAGAAATGGTGGCTTGGGAAAGACACATGCTCAGAGAGGCTTACAGTGGAAATACACATATGGGGGTCGCTCAGAGGAGGGACCATGCACACGGGAGGCACCTAGCCGACGCGCAGGCAATAGACACTGGTGCCGATGTCAGGAGTGCTGGAGGAACTCAGGGCTTTCGGGAAGCTCACCTGAGGAGAATATCGCACGTATCCAGTCCGTAGAGTGGAATGGGGAGCAAGCGAAGACACCTGAGCGGGTCCGGTACTAGCTTGGGTTAAAGCGAGTACATGAGAGGACACTGGCTCCACTCGGAGATTGTAGAATCTGGCGAATGTGTTCGGTGTCGCCCAGCCTGCAGCTCTGCAGATGTCTGTTAGCGAGGCGCCATGCGCTAGAGCCCAAGAGGAGCCCAGACTCCGGGTGGAGTGGGCAGTCACACCAAGGGGGCACGGTCGGCCTTGCTGCTGGTATGCCAAAGCAATGGCGTCCACTATCAAGTGAGCACAATGCTCACTCGTATTGAATGTGTTTGGCATCACAGAGACTGCATTCAACTGGTTTAAGTCTTACTTATCAGACCGTAGTCAGTTTGTAAAATTGGCTCAATCAAATTTGGTGTTCACCAAAAGTATCGACTCTGAGTCCATTACTTTTTAACATTTAATATTTTTCCTCTTGGTCAGCTCCTTAGATCTCTTGGATTCAAGTTTCACTTGTATGCAGATGACACCCAGATTTACATTCACTGTTTTGTCTTGTGCTGCGTAGCACACAGCTTGTGTTTTCCACTAGCTGTGTGCTTTCATGTTGTCATGTTTTGTGTGAACACGTGGCTTATGTGTTTTCATTGGCCGTGTGTTCATGTGTCATTTTGTGTGAGCACATGGCTGGTGATTTATTTTACTGACCATGTGCTTGTGTTCTAGTCCTGTTTGTTGTGAGAACATGGCTTGTCCTCTTCTTCTTCCTTGGTGTTTTAAGGCAGAACATGGCTTGTCATGTGTTTCCTTGTGCCATGTGCTCTCCTGTCGATTGTCTAGCCCCTCCCATCTTGTTACCTGATTATTGATTGATTTGCCCCACCTATCCTCCCTCGTTACCTGCCTTGTTTGCTCTCTATTTATTCTCCTTGTGTTTGCAGTCCTGTGCTGGTTCGTCATCGTATGTACACCGAGTGTTTCCCTGCTGTCCAAGTCCAAGTCCAAGTCCTTCGGGGTAGTTGTTGTTGTCTGTTTTATTTTATTATCATTAAAAGCCCATCAACTCTGCACCTGAGTCCTCGCTTCATCCCTCACCCAAAAACCTGACAAAAGTCCTGCGCAAGGTCAGGGAGGACGAGGAGCAGGTCATTCTGGTCGCACCGTACTGGCCCACCCGGACCTGGTTCTCCGAACTTGTACTCCTCGCGACAGCACCTCCTTGGCCGATTCCCCTAAGGAAGGACCTCCTTTCTCAGGGACGGGGCACCCTATGGCACCCTCGTTCCGATCTTTGGAACCTCCACGTGTGGCTCCTGGACGGGACGAGGCAGGTTTGAGTACCCTACCACCAGCGGTGGTGGCTACCATCACTTCCGCTAGCGTGTCGTCCACGAGACACGTCTATGCGTTGAAGTGGAACCTCTTCGTTAACTGGTGCTCTTCTCACCGAGAAGACCCCCGGAGATATTCGATCAGTGTCGTGCTTTCATTCCTTCAAGATGGGTTGGAGCGAAGGCTGTCTCCCTCCCCAGTCTATGTTGCCGCTATTGCCGCACACCATGACCTAGTCGAAGGTAAGTCTGTGGGGAAACACGACCTGATCGTCAGGTTCCTGAGAGGAGCGAGGAGACTGAATCCTCATCGCCCTCCTCTCGTTCCCTCTTGGGACCTCGCAGTGGTTCTAACTGCCCTGCAGAGTGCTCCCTTTGAGCCTTTGCAATCAGTGGAGCTTAAGTTCCTGTCAATGAAGACAGCGCTCCTAGTCGCATTGGTCTCCATCAAGAGGGTAGATTCTCCATCAAGATTCTCCGTTGACGAAATGTGCCTGGAATTCGGGCTGGCCTACTCTCACTTGATCCTGAGACCCTGGCTTGGATATATCCCCAAGGTTCCTACCACTCCCTTCCGGGACCAGGTGGTGAACCTGCAAGCGCTGCCCCTGGAGGAGGCAGACCCAGCCTTGGCACTGCTCTGTCCAGTACGTGCTCTCCGCACCTATGTAGACAGAACGCAGTGTTTCAGGCAGTGATGGAGTACTCGAGTCCGACTCGAGACTCCATTCTCTGGACTTGTGACTCGACTTGGACTCGCGGACTGATGACTAGTACTTGGACTCGGACTTGAGAATATATAAAATCGGACTTGAGCATTTATCAAATGAATGACGTTGTTTCTGACTAAATAGGTTATAAAAATTTTATATAAGATGTTACACGTTTCCTGTTTCGGGGTCCAAGACCGGCCATGATCTATTTTTTCCCTCACAGACACTGCTACCGCTCGCTCTCCTTGCTTGACAACACACTCACTGACGTCACTCACTTTACGCTGCATTCTCGTGAGAGAGATAACGTAACACTCATTTAACACTAGATAAGTTCCTCTACATCTAATCAGCAATTTCGATTTTGGCACGCTTTGCAGCAGCTGAGCTGACCACTAAGGAGCGAATGTACAGTGACTTGACATAACTGCCAGATTTAAACTGTGCTTTCGTGCTATGGCTGGCGCTGAGCCAAAGTCGGACGCGCTCAGTGCTTAATCCCGCTTTATCATACAATAACACAATTATGTTTATTTTAGCTAACAAACTAGACGGCGACCTTGACTATGTCACACATCGCAACCACTCTTTTCCTGCGGAGTTACAACTGCTTATAGCACTGCATTTTCTGTTTTTTTGCCGCAGTTACATTGGGATTTAGTTTGCATTTCAAAATTGTTTTTCTTTTACCATATTCGTCAAGAAGAATGCATTTCTCCTCCTCTGTCCAATTAGGCTTTCTTTTTTGTTTTCTTTATCCATTCCAGTTGACTGATCATCCAAAAATGTATTTAAACAATTAAATAAATTTAGGCTAATCGTGCCACAGCTAGTTGACAATGATTTGAACTAAGGTGAATGGCAATACTAGTGATATCATACACATTTCTAGCTGCAAGAAAGAGTGCCTGACAATTGTTGCTTGATTTGGCTTAAGTGTATATAATTTCAACTCGGACTCGAACACGGGACTCGAGACTCGACTCGGACTTGAACTCAGGTAATGGTGACTCGACTTGGACTCGACTTGGACTCGACTCGGACTCTTCTTTGGTGACTCGGACTTGGACTCGGACTCGAACACTGGGACCCGAGACTCGACTCGGACTCGACAGTTGGTGACTCGACTACAACACTGGTTTCAGGACCTCAGACCAGCTCTTTGTCTGTTACTGTGGGAAGCTGAAGGGAAAGGCTCTCTCCAAGCAAAGGCTGTCCACTCATCTTTCCGTGATTTCTTGAAAAAGCGTAATATTGAACTTTGTTCATGCGACAATGGCAGATGAGTGCATTCTGTTTACTGCTTAGTGCTTAATACACTAAATGATGTTTTATTAACAAAGTTTGGGTGGAAGAAGTTCAAATGATCTATCCAATCAACATGTCTATCCAATCAGCACGAGAGGAGGCCTATACGCAGCCGACTCACATATGTTCCTCGACAGGTTTCAGTATGCCTCCGCCACCCCGATTACTCACTCCTGGCTGGTTCCTACCACAGCCAGGGAAAGGGGGGGAATACCCTGGGTTGGGGCCAAAATACTGAGCTTGGAGCCCTCTCCTCAGACAGCACGCCAAGTAAGTGTTGTGGGACGCCAATGTTGGAGAAAGGAGCCCAGGAGCAAAGAAGTAAGTCCCAGCTGGGAAAAATCATCAATTATGAATACTTTACAGTCACTAAGTGTGTCCCGGGCTTAAGTGTAAACTCGTGAAAGTAGGCTGTACTGTACCAACTAACTCAGAGGGGACTAAATGGTGCTATTGAAACAAACTGTAATTTGCACTACGGTCTGTTCAAAACAAATGAAACAAAACCTAGAATTGGGGTTTTGTTGCATTTTCCTGTTGTACCAAACTCGTATCGAACAGTGACCCCAAAACCGAGGTACGTGTCGAACCGTGACTTCTGTGTACCGACTGTTACACCCCTAATATGCAGGGTATTGAAATCTTTTTTGAATACGTGCTCGCTTTTCACTTTTCCTTGAAACACCACTCACATGTTCATCAGAATATGTAAAAATCTAGTTCTTGAAAAGTTGTTACTCAAGTTGTAGGGCAAAAGGAACAGCTCAACTGTTCTGTCAATTTTAACAATTCAGACCTTATCCTTTAAATCAAATAATCCTCTCAGTTAACAGCTCAGCTTTAAAGAGGGAAAGAATTTCACCGGCGTCACTTACAGTAAAGGAGATCTGGGTTTGTGTAACCCTCTGCGGGGAGGTACCCACTAATATAAGGATGAATCCTTGCCGGAGAGAGCAGAACCTAGCTGGTACAAAGGAAATTACTTCAGTAATATGAGTACAGAAGATTTTCATGAAAAACACAGGCAAGGTCAATCAAATCATATCCCTGTTATCTCAGGCATTACTCAAGCAGAGCTGCTATAACATGCCCTGTGACTAAAACACAATTATATATCAACGCCTTGGAGAGAGACCTAGTGCCTCTAGTTGGACTTGTTGGACAGTGGGACAGAGTCACGTATTCCCAGTATTATGAATAAACCGGTGGAGTGTGTTTATGTGCATGTGAGATGTGTAAAATGACCAATGGGTGGCTTGAGTACAGGATAAAAAGGGTGGAAGTTTCATTCTGGGGTTTCTTTACTAACTTTCTCTCTCACTTACACACACTAACAGCTCTGAGAGAGATACTTTTACATGTTCTGAAGGCATTATTGACAGCGAGTGACAGGGTAAGACAGCAGAGAACAACTCAGAACAAGAGACGAGGTTTTTGTCCAGCTGATCTAGTGTCCTCGCAGTCGGACAGGCAGCATGTATTGGGACGTGGCCCTCTGGAGCGCCGGGATCTGGGCGATTCTGAGTTTAGCTGCTGGACAACTGACCGAGCAGGAGAAATCAACCATCGTGGACATGCACAACAAGCTTCGCTCTCAGGTTCAGCCCAGTGCCGCCTTCATGCAGAAAGTGGTAAGAGATGCACCTGGCTGGAGAAACACATGTACACAACATATTTCGCTAAGGTTCTAGTGGTGAAAACCTAAATGTTCCAAGAGTTACTGAACAAAAAGTCAATGCAAAAATGTCTTTACTTAAAAAAAAAATCTTACTTACCCCAAACTTTTAAATGGTAGTGTACATGGTGACTTTCCCCAACCACATGTGTGTGATTTCTGAGTTTGATCTCAGACTGTTGATGTTTTGGTCTCTGGATGCTCTTATGAGGTCAAATCATCTAATAATCTGCCATCATTAATCACTGGAATCATATCTTTAATGGTCTCATTACTGCTGTAAACAACAATTATCACATTAATATCCATGGTAATACATGCATGCATGAAATACCATTGCGTAGTGTGTGTGTGTGACATGCTGAGGAATGTGAATGTTATACGAAACCGCAGGAACACTATGCTGAGTGTGAGTGTTTTAATAAAGTGGCCATCCTGTCTTACTCTCTTGTATTTGTATTACGGGTGAAATTCAGAGCAGAAATATGGGGAGATTCAGCGGAAAAGACTCTGGGTGTTGTGTGAAATATGTTTTGTTCACTTACATTTACACAGCAATAGAGTGGATTATACCAACAACATGCTGGGTCATATTTGAAAAGAAAGAAAACAAAGCTTATTTTGCAATACGGGTGTGAGAATTTGGAGGTGCTCAATTCTCAACAAAAAAAATCAATGATACAAATTAATTGAAAATAAATGGAATGAATTGAGTTCCCTTTCACGTCTTCTTGTACTTGAATATTTAAATAGGCCATTCTTAATGTTGCATCATCATGAAAGCTTAAGAATTGCCTACTTAAATATTCAAGCGCAAAAAAGATGCGAAAGGGAAATCAATTCATTACTCGCACGCTGTGTGGGAAGTTTAAGCATCTGAAGCACGTGCCCAGAAAGCCGCGTCTCAGACATCGCATGAATACTAAATTGAGCTCACTTTCATTTCTTCTTGCACTTGAATGGACAAATTTACACAAAATGAGGTCAAAAAATGCCTGTCTCGACGAGTATCCTAGTAAACATTGTCGGTTCTTAAGTGAACGTAAACAGTAGAAAAAAAAAATGCATGTGTACAGTATATCAGTATATTGGATCCATGCATTAGGTCTTAAAGTGACAGTATGCTAATACTATAGACCTACCTGAAAAGCACTGTGTTTCATTTGTATCTTCTATGTTCTATTGTATTTATGTATATATGTATATATTTTCCCCTTTCTTTCATTTTTTCTTATTTTGGATCTTGACATGAAATATGACCAGGCTTTCCGAGATTCACTCAATGTAAATTAATTAAAGTATAATACATAATTATAATAATGTAAAACAACATTGGTTTATTTTAGATTTTAGTAGATAAATTGTTCTGATCTGCTGTCACAAAACTAACAAACGTCAAAGTCAAATAACATCATCAATCTTGTTTCTGTCGTTTAAGGTGTGGAACGAGACACTGCGTGTGGTGGCGGAAGCTTACGCAGCGAAATGCATCTGGAAACACAACCCTGACCTTCAGAAACTCACTTTGGGTGAAAATCTCTTTGTCAGCACTGGACCTTTTAATGCAACCAAAGCAACAGTTAGCTGGTATAAAAACTATCTTAACTAAAACATATATGAGAATGAATAAATTACTGATGACTAAAATAATTAATACCAATGATCTGTGATATGCGGAAACCTATAAGCTTTAAAGCAACTCATTTCTTTGCACCCCAGGTTTGAGGAAAATGTGGATTATAACTATGAAAACAAGTTCTGTGCTGAAGGCAAAATGTGTGGCCATTACACTCAGGTAAGCACCGTTTCCATTCTGTGGGTTTGATTGGTTTTCACAGTATTACTATGCAGATGTGACGATGTGTGTGTTGTTTTTACAGATGGTGTGGGCAGACACCAATCAAATCGGCTGTGCTACTCACTTCTGTGACACTGTTGAGGGTCTAGGTTTCAAGAAGGCCACTCTTCTCGTCTGTGATTACTATCCTCCGTAAGTATTTCAATAATCCAAACTGAACATGAGCTCAATGTTCTAGAAAGTGTTCATTCTATAATATGGCGAGTTTTACAATATTTATTGTGGTATAAGTTGCAACTTAACATCATATGAGTTCATATACAAATATTTCAGTCTAGAAGTTTATACCACCAGCTAATACTGAAACACAGCTTTAAAACTGTCTTACGTGGTGGTTCTCAACCTTTTCAAACTATTCAAGGACAATTTCTAAGTCACTTTGGATAAAAGCATCTGCTAATGATCACATGTAAATGTACATTTTTAAAGGCACCCAAACATATTTATGCTGTACTATCAAAGCTGCTTGTTTTCAAACTTTTTTATTTACAGAAACTAGAAGTGATATAGTGATATTTTATATATATTCAGATATTAATCATATTTTTATAAAATAAATTAAAAATATTTTTTTATATTCACAATATATATATATATATATATATATATATACACACTCACCTAAAGGATTATTAGGAACACCATACTAATACTGTGTTTGACCCCTTTTCGCCTTCAGAACTGCCTTAATTCTACGTGGCATTGATTCAACAAGGTGCTGAAAGCATTCTTTAGAAATGTTGGCCCATATTGATAGGATAGCATCTTGCAGTTGATGGAGATTTGTGGGATACACATCCAGGGCACGAAGCTCCCGTTCCACCACATCCCAAAGATGCTCTATTGGGTTGAGATCTGGTGACTGTGGGGGCCATTTTAGTACAGTGAACTCATTGTCATGTTCAAGAAACCAATTTGAAATGATTCGAGCTTTGTGACATGGTGCATTATCCTGCTGGAAGTAGCCATCAGAGGATGGGTACATGGTGGCCATAAAGGGATGGACATGGTCAGAAACAATGCTCAGGCCGTGGCATTTAAACGATGCCCAATTGGCACTAAGGGGCCTAAAGTGTGCCAAGAAAACATCCCCCACACCATTACACCACCACCACCAGCCTGCACAGTGGTAACAAGGCATGATGGATCCATGTTCTCATTCTGTTTACGCCAAATTCTGACTCTACCATCTGAATGTGTCAACAGAAATCGAGACTCATCAGACCAGGCAACATTTTTCCAGTCTTCAACTGTCCAATTTTGGTGAGCTCTTGCTAGTTGTAGCCTCTTTTTCCTATTTGTAGTGGAGATGAGTGGTACCCGGTGGGGTCTTCTGCTGTTGTAGCCCATCCGCCTCAAGGTTGTGCGTGTTGTGGCTTCACAAATGCTTTGCTGCATACCTCGGTTGTAACGAGTGGTTATTTCAGTCAAAGTTGCTCTTCTATCAGCTTGAATCAGTCGGCCCATTCTCCTCTGATCTCTAGCATCAACAAGGCATTTTCGCCCACAGGACTGCCGCATACTGGATGTTTTTCCCTTTTCACACCATTCTTTGTAAACCCTAGAAATGGTTGTGCGTGAAAATCCCAGTAACTGAGCAGATTGTGAAATACTCAGACCGGCCCGTCTGGCACCAACAACCATGCCACGCTCAAAATTGCTTAAATCACCTTTCTTTCCCATTCTGACATTCAGTTTGGAGTTCAGGAGATTGTCTTGACCAGGACCACACCCCTAAATGCATTGAAGGAACTGCCATGTGATTGGTTGATTAGATAATTGCATTAATGAGAAATTGAACAGGAGTTCCTAATAATCCTTTAGGTGAGTGTATGTGTGTGTGTGTGTGTTTAGGTTTTTATAAATATTTGTAACTCACAAATGGCAGTTTCTCAGCAATTTCTTCTCAATATATATTATCAATATTCTAGAGCTTGACACAACTAGACGTTTTCATGATTTTTCCAGGTCTAGAAATCACACTTATATATATATATATATATATATATATAGCTAAGTATGACAGTTATTGAGGGAATGAATTAAGAAATGACGAGAAATACCTTTTTAGCTGTTTAAGCTTAAATAAAACTATTTAAGCCATTTGAGAACCACTGATCTAAAATACCTTCCACACAATAAATTGAAATATCTATTAAACCCATCCTTCCTTTTTTCCTTCATTTCAGAGGAAATTTTAGGGGACAAAATCCATACGTGTCTGGAGTGCCGTGCTCAAAGTGTCCAGCAAACCTGCCAGTGTGTGAGGAGAAAATCTGCGGTAATGTTAAAACTTTATCAGTGCAAATCAACTTACAGCTAACATGAACTAAAACATTGTGGAAAGCGGCCATGAATAACTAAACTATGCCTATTTTTGCTGTACACACTCCTCTCAATCTCTCTTTTCCTCACAGTGCGTGATAATCTCACCCATCCATCCGCGGAGCCGGACGTCACTGAAGAGCCGAATCATGGATCCAAGATGGAAAGCGTCGCATCTCATCTACTGATGCTCATCGTGCTGGCGCTTGTTTTGTGAGGGTCTGGAAAATTTATAAATAAAAATATGTTTTTTTTTTAGAATAAGTTCATCCCCTAAAAATGGCTCAATTATCATAGAGATGAAGGTGAAGTTATATTGTTTCTTCACCATTTGGCTTGATCACATCCTGAGCAAATGGTCATCATCATTTGTAGAATGGGAATGGATGTGGGACAGAGAACCTTCTCAGACAATGGGGTGTCTCAACTTCATTAACATACAGACCACAGCTGGTACAACAGGAGCAACTTCATTTAAGAGTGGTAAAACTGTAACAGGATAAAAGGTTTGAGAATTGGATGTTCTGGGTTCATTCTGACGCCGGTGAACCCAAGGTGCTTTGTGTACCTCGCCACTGCTATGCTGTAATTAACTTCATTTTTGAGATCTTCGACGTCCACATCATTTTTTCTTACAGATCCTTCATAACCTTCAGATCCTTCATAACCTGAGAAATACACAAAACGCATAAGATGTGTGTGCCCTGCAAATGATTTATTGTCTTCCTCAGTATTTTTACAATTATCTAAACGTTCTTAAATCAAGATACAGTTACTTGTGTACAGTTAAACAAAATGACAGAAGATATTGAGTCTCGTTTAATAAAAAACGCATCAATTTTGCTTAAAAGAAGAAAAAAATATCTCTCAATGAAACTCCTGACTCATAATCAATAGCGTATATGGTAGAAAACAGAAAACTAAGACATTAAGAGTAAATGAAGGTGTTTGAGAAACAAACCAAACTCTTTGAATTTAACCTTGTTTTAATCTTTAATCTTTAATCTTGTTTTATTGCAGCTTTTTGTATAGTGAAATGAAAAACTTTTTTTAAATCTTTTAAGATAATCTCATGCAAGCCGGTTTTTATGGAAGATTGTTTCCACCATGGAATAACAAATAAATAAGGTGTTGCTACTTTTTCCCCCCTCAGAATTGTGAGATATAAACTCGCAACTGCAATAAAAAAAGTCTATTTTAAAAAAGAATATTTTTAATTGCAGTGCAGAAACAAGATTCTATCATCTGTTCACCCCAGTGTCTTTAAGTTTACTGTAAGATGTGTCACTTTATCTGGAAAATGTTTTCATGGTTTGAATTTGTGCAGCCTTTTTATAGATTGACAGTATAGTATTAGTTTTAATGAACAATTTGAGAATTATTACAATGCACAAGTGCGTGTATTGTACATAGAGTATATATTTTATATATGTAGGCTTAACGTCATTTATATTGTGTTGAAATTCAAAAGCTGGTAAAAACTGGAATGGAAAAACCTAAATGAACTTGAATAAATTTTGAATTTTATTTACTCCATTTCTTTATGATTTATCCTATTTAAAATGACCTGTGGTGGTCATTTTCTGTAAAATGTGGTCAAATGTCCACTATTGTCCTTATTTTGGCTGTGAGAACTTCTATGCAGTCACATGACGGATCACTGACCACTAATAACAGTTATTGATCATCTCCACCAATCATAATTCACAGATAATACTCATTGCTTTAAAAAGTAATTTTCATGTTTACAGCTTGATGTCATGTTTATACCTTAAAATTAAGCTTTGAATTGGGCCCTCATTAAATTATGAAATAATTGTTAAAAAATAAATAAAATAGGCATATTTGTGGAAAAAAATCTAATATTTGAGTAACATAAAAGCTTTTTATTTGTTTTCTTCCTAATTGTCCTTGAAATAGTGGTCAAGAACCCCCTACCCCCAAAACAACAAATGGTTTGGCCACTGATCAAAATGTTATGTTGTCATTTGACTTGAAGTTCAGTAAAAAAAACTAAGTATTTTTTTAAGAACCCTCTAGAACATGTAAAAATCTGTTTCTTGAAATGTTGTTACTTTGTGTTGTCAATTTTAACAATTCAGACCTTGTCTTTGAAATCAAATAATCCTCTCAGTTAACAGCTCTGGGTTTGTGTAACCCTCCGCAGGGAGGTACCCACTAATATAAGGGTGAATCCTCGCCGGAGAGAGCAGAACCTGTACAAAAGAAATTACATCAGTAAAATGAGTACAGAAGATTTTCATGGAAAACACAGGCAAGATAAACCAAATCATATCCCTGTTATCTCAGGCATTCCTCAAGCAGAGCTGCTATAACAAGGTAACAAGATGGGAGGGGCTAGACAATCGACAGGAGAGCACATGGCACAAGGAAACACATGACAAGCCATGTTCTGCCTTAAAACACCAAGGAAGAAGAAGAGGACAAGCCATTTCTCACAACAAACAGGACTAGAACACAAAATAAAATCACCAGCCATGTGCTCACACAAAACATGACAACATGAAAGCACACAGTTAGTGGAAAACACAAGCTGTGTGCTACGCAGCACAAGACAAAACACGACATGAAAGCACGCGGCCGATGTAAACCCGAACCGCGTGCTACACAAAACACGTGGACAGAAGAGCGTACGGCCCGAGCGTCTTGCTGTCTTAGTCTGGGCGTTGTTCCTACTCCTCTCAAGCACGCTATTGTTAGACCGTTACTAAAGAAACCTAATCTTGATCCTTCGGTACTGTCTAATTTTCGCCCCATATCCCATCGGTCATTTTTGGCTAAGCTTATGGAAAAGCTTGTCTTCTCCCAGCTTCAGTCATACCTCAATCTGCATGGTATGGGGGACAAATTTCAATTTGGCTTTAGGTCTAGACATAGTACAGAGTCAGCCTTACTGAGGGTTCATAACGACATTCTTAGAGCCTTGGATAATAAAAACTCAGTGGTTCTGGTGCTGCTGGACCTTACCGCTGCTTTTGACACCGTGGACCACGCAATCCTCATCGCCCGTCTACAACATGTTGTGGGTCTACAGGGCACGGTGCTAAACTGGTTCTCGTCATATCTCACCAATAGAACATTCTCAGTTATGCTTGATGACTTCTCCTCCTCAGCTGCCCCCTTAACATCTGGTGTGCCCCAGGGTTCTATTCTGGGTCCTATACTGTTCTCCCTTTATATGCTCCCACTTGGTCAACTCATTTAAAAACACAACGTTCAGTTTCATTTCTATGCTGATGACCTTCAAGTCTACCTTCCTGTAGTTTTTGAACAATCATTCGACATTAGACCCCATCCATAACTGCACCCAGGACATTAAACGGTGGCTTTCTCAAAACTTTCTTTATTTGAATGAAGGTAAGAACGAGTATATATTATTTACCCCGGACTCACCTTGTACCCCCCTTAGTGTTGGCCCTCTCACGCCCCAGTTTGCATCCACTGTTCGTAACCTGGGTGTGGCTTTCGACAATAGATTGCATTTTAACAAACAGATTGGGGCAGTTGTTAAGACTATCTTTTTCCAGCTAAGGCTCCTCAGTAAGGTGAAATCATTCCTGCTGGATTACTGTAATGCCCTCTATACTGGGCTTAACCAATCACTTTTTAACCGTCTTCAGATGGTTCAAAACGCAGCAGCGCGTCTACTTACCAATACCCATAAACGCTCACACATCACCCCCGTTATTTGCTCACTTCATTGGCTCCCGGTACGGTCTAGGGTGGAGTATAAGGTTTTGATGTTTGTTTTTAAGGCCATCAATGGTCTGGTTCCGGCATACCTTTCCGAGCTGGTCACTGTATACCAACCTGCCAGAACCCTCCGCTCCTCTCAGAACACCACTTTGATTATCCCTAAGTTCAGATGTAAAAAGTTTGGAGGTTGATCTTTTGCCATCCAGGGACCTACTTTGTGGAATGCCTTACCTACTCCCCTTCGTAACATAACTGTGTTGAGTGTTTTTAAATCGCAGTTGAAAACGTTTCTTTTCAGGAAGGCTTTCAACATGTATGTACTGATTTGGTTGTGGTGCTAAGACAGCATTCAGCAGAGAGAGTGAGAATCCAAACGCAGTTTATTAACAAATATAATCCAAGGTCATAGTCCATACCAGGCAGAGGGTCAAGCACATGTAATCAGAACGAACACAAATACAACCAACTGAGGCAGACGGGTCCAAGAAATCAAAAACTCAGGAAAATATAAAGAAACCAGGAACTGCTCAAAATATTGACAGAGTGTAAACCAAACAAGCAAACAAACAAGACTTCATACTGAATGAAGGCAAAAGGCATTTAAATAGACAGGGTGATGATCAAATGAAACAAGACACAGCTGAAACAGATAAACTAATAATGAGCAAAGGATTCTGGGAAATTAAGTCCGGGAAAAACAGAGTCTAATGTAAACGGTGAGGGACTAGGATGCCATCAGTTGGCATATGATGGCACCTGCAGCTGACAGATGTAACCAGCGCCGCCGCTCCCACCACGCGCATCACGCGCTGTGCGTAGGGCACCAAGTGCTGAGGGGGCACCAAAAATAGCCTAATGAAAAACCAATCATCAAACTTCTTGTTATAATCAGATTCGGCGCGTTCTTACTCTTCATTCCGCAGCGGCGCCGAGCAGAGACAGAGAGCACGTCAAAAACACAGGACAGGGTGTGTGTGTGTGTGTGATGTGTTCATGTGTGTGTTCATCTGAGCCTCATTGGTCTGTCACTGCTCGTCAATGTCAGAATATTTGAGATGACCAATCAAATCAAAGTAGGCGGGCTTTATGTTCACAGACGCTGAGCGCGAATTTTAACAGTGCAACTCGACGCTTCAGTGTACGGTCAAGTGCGAGATAAGATGTAAGTAGCTAAACTTAACTTTATTTGACAGTTTTTTTTAGGTCATAAATGTTAAACGAATGACAAAAAATAATTAGGCAAACTAATATAGTTTTGTCTAATTTCGCCATTTTGAACTGAAAATAGGCCTATGTAACATGTAGCCTAGTGTAATAGTTTAGGCTACTGTCATTGTGAGGGGACAAGAAACATGAACAAAGCCGTTTTCATCATGTTAGGCACAGGATTTATAATGAATGTGTAGCCTACATATTGAGAATAAAATACAAATTGTAACCTTTAGTAAATTTAAAAAAGCCAACTTTAGGAGGGGAAGAGACAGGGCAAGATAAAAACAAAGAGAAAAAGAGTGTGATGCTGATGAGGAGAGAAAAATAATCAGCTACCCACTGACATGGTTTTGAAGCTGTTGTTATTGAATTTTTTTTTTTTTTTTTTTGCCTTCACAACATCTTTATAATGCACATCTGTAGTCCCAAAATCCCAAATTTCCCCCGAACACCCCTAACTAACCTGCCTCAAATTCGGGATCCCAGTGATTATAAAACCATGCCATTGCATGGTAATGAAACTAGTTAGTAAGCATTAGACCCTAATCTAAAGTGTTACTTTTTAGCTTTTTAATTTTTTTTTTTAAAAATGGGGGGGGGGGGGGGGGGGGGGCGGGGCATCATAAAGGAATTATGCTTAGGGCACCAAAATGGCTAGCAGCGGCACTGGATGTAACAATGTAACCTGTAGTTGTTGTGTTATCTATTTTGTTTTAACTGCTTAAATTAGTTTTAATTTGCAACTTTTATGTACTGCTGTCTTTTTTGTGTGTTTTATGGAAAGCGCTTTGTGCTCCTTTCTGGTTGTTGAAATGGCGCTATATAAATAAAAATTGAATTGAATTGAATTGAATTGAGCGAACTCAAAACCGCACGCTCACACAACAAGACAGAGCGCACGAGAACAAGCAAAAGCTCATCCTGTGCGCTCACTACAGAAAACAAACACGCGGAGCATGGATGTCTGAATCCCGACACAGAACCGAAACCAAACTAGTTCGATGTGCTGGGATCCAATCACCATGCCCCACACATGTAACAAGGCACGTGGACAAGCTAGTGCACGGCTCGAGCACGCTCGAAACCGCGCACTCAGACAAAGACGAGACAAAACCAAGAGTGTCAGAGCTCTGTCACAAAACCAAGAAATACACTAGACAGAAGTGACAGAACCCTGACAGCTTTATGTAACGGTGATAGTGGGTAGAACCAATGATCATGACCTCTGTTTTATCACTGTTAAGGCAAAGGAAATTTTGACTCATCCAAATCTCAGAAATGCAGTGTTCCAGAAAAACTACAGCCGCATGATCACCCAGTTTTGAGTGAATGTAAATCTGGGTGTCATCTGCATACAAGTGAAACTTGAATCCAAGAGATCTAAGGAGCTGACCAAGAGGAAAAATATACATGTTAAAAAGTAATGGACTCAGAGTCGATACCTTTTGGTGAACACCAAATTTGATTGAGCCAATTTTAGACTTGTGTCCACCCATGGCAACAAACTGACTATGGTCTGATAAGCATTAAACTTAAACCAGTTTAATGCAGTCTCTGTGATGCCAAACACAGATTCAATACGAGTGAGCATTGTGCCATTTGTGTTGTTGAAGTCTCATTACAGTTCAGTGATAAAATTAGCATGTCTTGGAAATGGGAATCCTCAGATGCCGCCTCACTTGCTGTCTCCCCATGGAAAGGTGAAGTAGGCTCAGATGTAGTTGCCACTTTCCACTCATCTTTCCGTGATTTCCTGAAAAAGTGTAATATTGAACTTTGTTCATGCGACAATGGCAGATGAGTGCATTCTGTTTACTGCTTGGTGCTTAATGCACTAAATGATGTTTTATAAACAAAGTTTGGGTGGAAGAAGTTCAAATGATCTATCCAATCAACACGTCTATCCAATCAGCACGAGAGGAGGCCTATACGCAGCCGACTCACATATGTTCCTCGACAGGTTTCAGTATCCCTCCGCCACCCCGATTACTCACTCTTGGCTGGTTCCTACCACAGCCAGGGAAAGGGGGGGAATACCCTGGGTTGGGGCCAAAATACTGAGCTTGGAGCCCTCTCCTCAGACAGCACGCCAAGTACGTGTTGTGGGACACCAATGTTGGAGAAAGGAGCCCAGGAGCAAAGAAGTAAGTCCCAGCCGGGAAAAATCATCAATTATGAATACTTCCACCTGTTCACCCTTCAAACATGGAATCACTCACAGCTGTAGCCAATAATGGCCCATGGAGGTCAATATAAATCTGGGATCTGTGCTTCACTCAAAGGAGAGATGGTCCTGTGTGCAGACAACCCCAGGATGAGGTGAAGAAGCACAGGGAGGCATAGAGTGAAACTGGCTGAAGAGAAAGAAAAGACACAGGTAACCTTGTAACCTCTGCCTTACCAACTCTCCCTTTTGTTTTTCCTGTCTTCCCCCTTCAAGGAGGCCTAGAGTTCAAACAGACAGTAGGACCACAGTTGTCATGAGTACCCCATACCGGCAAGAACATAAGTTCCCATTCGGATACCTTTTGGATATCCTATATATTTTTTGTTAAATGAAAGACAGTTTCTGTTGACGCTGCCCTCCTCTCTCTTGTGGTTGTGTTTTGTGGCAGCTGAAACCTCTCCTTGCTTTGGGGCGTGTCACAGTGTATTATCTGATTATTTGTAAAGCCAGGGACACACTTAACGACTAGCTGAAACATTCTAAGACTGAACTGAACAGACTTACAGACTGTTTCCAACGACTGGAGCAGATTTTAAACACCGACTGAACGCAACTGTCTCTGACTCTGCACGTTTGGGCATGATCAGCCATAAGTATCAAATAGGGGTTATCCGGAACGCCCAGCGTTCGAACCGGAAAACAGGCCTAATCATTTCCGCTTTTCACTTCCGTACACATCTGCAGCAGTAGGTGATCTCTGAGGTAACTGTTAATTTTCACTTATTATAATAAAATTCTTATTTCTGATCAAACTTTAGTGTGTTTGTTTTAATTAAAATTTCATGGATGTTGAAATATCAGGAATGGAAACATCCAAACAGCAGTTTTTGTTGTGTGCTGATCTGCTCTGTGTCGGGAAAAATTAACTCTGGGGTAAGTTTCCACCAGTTCCCAAAGGATGAGTCAGTCAGGGCGATATGGGTCTGAAACATTAGGCGTGATAATTTCGTTATAAGCAAAAGCTACACACCTTCATAATTATGAATAAATGAGGAGGCTTAAAACTTAAATCCCTTGTCTAACAGAGTACTCGGGGCTCTGGACGTCCGTTTGGCAATTCGGTGTACATCTGAAATTGATAGGGGTAGCTCCTGTAAATACCGGCTAAAAAAGATCGCAATTACTACACCGTGTTTACCTCAGTAGCTGACGGCCGGAAGTAGTTAAACCTTTTTGTAGAACCCGGAAGAATGTTGCGCATAACCCGCATTGCATTCATAATCGTTTTACAGTCGCTAAGTGTGTCCCGGACTTAGGTGTAAACTCGTGAAAGTAGGCTGTACCGTACCAACTAACTCAGAGGGGACTAAATGGTGCTATTGAAACAAACTGTAATTTGCACTACGGTCTGTTCAAAACAAATGAAACAACCTAGAATTGGGGATTTGTTGCATTTTCCTGTTGTACCAAACTCGTATCGAACAGTGACCCCAAAACCGAGGTACGTGTCGAACCGTGACTTCTGTGTACCGACTGTTACACCCCTAATATGCAGGGTATTGAAATCTTTTTTGAATACGTGCTCGCTTTTCACTTTTACTTGAAACACCACTCACATGTTCATCAGAATATGTAAAAATCTAGTTCTTGAAAAGTTGTTACTCAAGTTGTAGGGCAAAAGGAACAGCTCAACTGTTCTGTCAATTTTAACAATTCAGACCTTATCCTTTAAATCAAATAATCCTCTCAGTTAACAGCTCAGCTTTAAAGAGGGAAAGAATTTCACTGGCGTCACTTACAGTAAAGGAGATCTGGGTTTGTGTAACCCTCTGCGGGGAGGTACCCACTAATATAAGGGTGAATCCTCGCCGGAGAGAGCAGAACCTAGCTGGTACAAAGGAAATTACTTCAGTAATATAAGTACAGAAAATTTTCATGAAAAACACAGGCAAGGTAAATCAAATCATATCACTTATCTCAGGCATTACTCAAGCAGAGCTGCTATAACATGCCCTGTGACTAAAACCCAATTATTTCTCAACGCCTTGGAGAGAGACCTAGTGCCTCTAGTTGGACTTGTTGGACAGCGGGACAGAATCCCGTATTCCCAGTATTATGAATAAACCGGTGGAGTGTGTTTGTGTATGTGAGATGTGTAAATGACCAAGGGGCGGCTTGAGTACAGGATAAAAAGGGT
This sequence comes from Rhinichthys klamathensis goyatoka, assembly GCF_029890125.1. NCBI lineage: Eukaryota > Metazoa > Chordata > Actinopteri > Cypriniformes > Leuciscidae > Rhinichthys > Rhinichthys klamathensis. The sequence continues at coordinate 863,561 of NW_026606890.1, read as the reverse complement.
GGGAGTTTCATTCTGGGGTTCTGTACTAACTTTCTTTCTCACTTCCACACACTAACAGCTCTGAGAGAGATACTTTTACATGTTCTGAATGCATTATGGACAGCGAGTGACGGGGTAAGACAGCAGAGAACAAGAAAAGACGATTTTGTCCAGCTGATCTAGTGTCCTCGCAGTCGGACAGGCAGCATGTATTGGGACGTGGCCCTCTGGAGCGCCGGGATCTGGGTGATTCTGAGTTTAGCTGCTGGACAACTGACCGAGCAGGAGAAATCAACCATAGTGGACATGCACAACAAGCTTCGCTCTCAGGTTCAGCCCAGTGCCGCCTTCATGCAGAAAGTGGTAAGAGATGCACCTGACTGGAGAAACACATGTACACAACATGCACATTTTTTGTCATTCCAATCTTTTCTTTAAAAAGAAAAAATCTTACTTAACCCAAACTTTTAAATGGTAGTGTACATGGTGACTTTCCCCAACCACATGTGTGTGATTGAGTTTGATCTCAGACTGTTGATGTTTTGGTCTCTGGATGCTCTTATGAGGTCAAAGCATCTAATAATCTGCCATCAATCACTGGAATCATATCTTTAATGGTCTCATTACTGCTGTAATCAACGATAATCACATTAATATCCATGGTAATTGTGTCATGATGCTTATTCATTAGCACAAATAACTTTAAAACGCTAGGGAGTCTAAGTAATGCAGTAATCATGATTGTGGTTTACCAAATGAAAACTGATCCTAAATGAAGTATTTAATAAATCACTCAGCATAAAGTCATTTGGTATCAATGTTATGTAAAATGGCTCTTTAAGATAAAGGTTACCTGCTGTGTGAAACACCTCAACTGTGTCATGTGAACACATGAGACAATCCTTTATTTATAAAGAGGGTCCTTTCACATAGAGACCATGAGTCCGGTTGATTTTGACTGAATGGAGTGTGTGTGGGTGTGTTGATGCATGAAATACCATTACGTGTGTGTGACATGCTGAGGAATGTGAATGTTATACGAAACCGCAGGAACACTATGCTGAGTGCGAGTGTTTTAATAAAGTGGTCATCCTGTCTTACTCTCTTGTATTTGTATTACGGGTGAAATTCAGAGCAGAAATATGGAGAGATTCAGTGGAAAAGATTCTAGGTGTTGTGTGAAACCTGTTTTGTTCACCTACATTTACACAACAATAGAGTGGATTATACCAACAACAACATGCTGGGTCATATTTGACTGCAAAATGAAAAAAGAGGAAAGAAAACCAAGCTTATTTTGCATTACGGGTGTGAAAATTTGGAAGTGCTCAATTCTCATATAAATCAATGATACAAGTTAATTAAAAATAAATGGAATGAATTGTGTTCCCTTTCACATCTTCTTGTACTTGAATATTTCAATAAGCGTTCATGATGATTCAACATTAAGAATTGCCTACTTAAATATTCAAGCGCAAAAAAGATGCGAAAGGGAAATCAAATTCTACTCGCACGCTGTGTGGGAAGTTTAAGCATCCGAAGCACGTGCCCAGAAAGCCTCAGACAGCACATGAATACTAAATTGAGCTCACTTTCATATCATCTTGCACTTGAATGGACAAATTCACACAAAAGGTCAAAAAATGCCTTTCTCGACGAGTCTCCTATAGTAAACATTGTTGGTTATGTCTTAAGTGAACGTAAACTGTATGGAACAAAATGCATGTGTACAGTATATCAGTATATTGGATCCGTGCATTAGGTCTTATTGTGACAGTATCCTAATACTATAGACCTACCTGAAAAGCACTGTTTTTCACTTGTATCTTAGTTCTATTGTATTTATTTGTGATATTCATTGTAAGTATATCTATATATTCCCCCCTTTTTTTTCTTTTTTTTGGGGATTTTAACTTGAAATATGACCAGGCTTTCCGAGATTCACTCAATGTTAAAGTATAATACATAATTATAATAATGTAAAACAACATTGGTTTACTTTAGATTTTAGTAGATAAATTGTTCTGATCTGCTGTCACAAAACGTCTCAGGTTACAAATGTAACCTTTGTTCCCTGAGAACAGGGAACGAGACAATAGGTCATCGACGTTATGGGGGAACGCCTCAGGCGTGACAGGTGTCTGAAATCACTATCAAATCACGTCAATCACATTGACCGGCGACAGCCCGTGAATCATTAGCGTGAATGATTAACGTGCGACCTGGAAGTATATAAGGGCGCCTTGCAAACATGACAAATCACCTTATCGTCTGAAGGGACTGTACGGCAGGCAAGCCCCGAGGCATGGCAGGGAGACGTATTGTCTCGTTCCCTGTTCTCAGGGAACAAAGGTTACATTTGTAACCTGAGACGTTCCCTTTCGAAGGGAACTCAACAATACGTCATCGACGTTATGGGGAACGATATACCCACGCCGCCATGCTGAGGGGAGTGCATGCCCTCAGGCAGTGACAACTGTCCGAACCAGCAAATTCAAATGAAATGCTAGAACCACTCACCCTCAGGTCACACTGGGCTGTCAGTGACAGCATTCCCTACGGTCATAGCCCAAGCTATAAGCCTAACAGGAAAACCTCCATAAACATAGTTAAATGAAAGCCTACCTGGGCCTGCTCAAAGGCCTAGGACCACAACTTCAATTAGAAGGGGCCCCTTCTAGGGAATGTGGCTAGGGAATCCGAAGGAACCCCAGCCAGTCACTATTCAGGGGAACGTACTCACCCCGATATGCCACCAGGACGGCCTGACCTGGCGTCAGATACATAGACACTTAGTCTGGCCACTTCCTGTCTGTCCGAAGACAGAGCCTCTGGAAAAAAGCCTTAAGTAAGGCATCCAACCCGAGGGACTGCGACGCTGGCAGTGAACCACTCGGCCCGGATCTCAGAGACGGGATATCCCGGAGAGTATGACTCAGCATAGTGCTTTATGAGCCTTGCTAGCGAGGGGAGTTTCTCTACTCGATCCATGGATCAACCCAGTGTTTGCAAACACTGAGGAGGCCTGTGAAGGCCTAATGGCTGATCTAACCGGGAGGCCTCACGAGAGGCCTACGACCGTCTGACCAGACTCAGGAAGCCGCATGCTCATAGAGACCCTCAGTGAGGGGAGCACAAGGTCTGCCTGGTAGGCAAACCAGGCTGTAGGCAGGAAAGGTTCCAGGAGGGAACAAATAGCAGAGAATAAACACTTTAGCGAGCCAGGGCGCAAGCTCGCCCTCAGCAGCTGCCTATTAAGGCTAGCTGAAACTGATAGCAAGAGGCCACTAGCTTCAAAAACCCAGCACCATTAGAGAAACATTACAGGGAGGCCCGGAGAGGCCTACTACCTGATAACCCCAGTATGTGGGGTGCTCCACCTTCAGGGAGGCCCAGAGTGGCCTACTACCTGATAACCACAGTATGTGGGGAGCTCACCTTCAGGGAGGCCTGGTGAGGCCTGCTACCTTACAACCACAGTATGTGGGGAGCTCACCTTCAGGGAGGCCTGGTGAGGCCTACTACCTGATAACCATCTTAAGTGGGAATTCACCTTCAGGGAGGCCTGAGGGGCCTACCACCTGATAGCAACTGGTAGCTGAGTCCGGGTGACAGTTCCAAGGTGGCCTGCTAAGGCCAGCCAGCTGGGGACTCGCCTATCAGGGAGGCCTGGTTGGGCCTACTAGCTGACAGCAAGTCAATTCTGCTACAAAGGAACACTGTTGGGAACCATACCACACCAATGGAACTATTGGGCCAACCCACAGGAGGCCTAGTACGGCTAGCTACCTGTAGCAGCTATAAAGTATGTCCCACAATGTTGGGACTCACCTCAGAGGAAGCCTGTTTAAGGCCTACTACCCACCGGTGAGTCAACTGCCCGAACCACCAAAGCCAACCATTTCTCTCGAGAAGTGGCCTACAGCGCCCTATTGGGGGCTGCCCATACAAGGAGGCCTGCTGAGGCCTACTACCTGATGGCGCAGCCTTCGTTGGCAGATAAGCTGTTTACACAGCGCCTACAGCATCCTGGTGCCTAATCACATTGCCCATGGCAGTGTACTCAGCATAGAGAGCTAATACCCTTAGAACAAGGGGAGTACAACATACGTCACTCTGCCTCAGTGGAGGCCCCAGTTAGTCAGGGGCCTACCATCTATGCATGGGCGTCAGCACAGGGCAATGCTCTGGCTTCAGGGGAGCGAACTTCGACCAAAGAAGAAGTGAAGGCTTACTTCATACTCGACCCGAGCCATAGTAGTGCGAGGTAGGATAAAAACAGAACTGGGAGTGAAGTGCTCAGACCTACCCTGAATCACAGGGGAATACTCACACCTCACCCTGAGTTTACCAGGGTGCGGGCCTGCCAGCGGCTCTAGGGGTAACAGAAAAACATCTGTGCCCAACCTAGGGGAGTGGGGCTTGAATGAAAGCCAACCACCTACAACCCACAGCCTGAGCAGTAGCTCAGCAAGGTATTAGTGAAGCCCACACTGGCGGCCTAAATCCGTAGGCCAGTTCTGCACGGCAGGGTCGGGCAGGAGACTCAGTCTTCTTTGTGAAGCGAAAGACGGCCTAACCCTGCTCAAAAGGACTTATATACCACGGAGGCCTAACTGAGGCCTACCATGTCCTTATAAACCATCCTCTGCACCACGCTGCATTACTCCAGTCACCCCAGAATGCAGAGAAGGGGGCGGGCCTTGGCCTAACAACTCCCATGGGAGGAGGCTGATTATACAGGGATGCCAAAAACCTACATTCACAAAGTGAAGGGTCAGAGGAAGAAATGCTAATTTTAGCAGAACGCCTCTAATATCCCTGGCACAGCCTAGGCCAGCTACAGAGGCGGCCCTGGTGAGGGCCAACCTGTAAGCATAGATCTATCTGAGGGCTCAGAGGAGCCACAGCCTACTAAAGAATATAGTCTGTATTCCATACAAAGGGCTGCTGAACGCTCAACCTAATGAAAACTCAACAGAGCTCAAGGGGCGAAATACTCAGAAAAGTCAAAACAGTCCCATGGGCCGGACATAAGATCTATCTGAAGCTCTAGCGTCAGTCAACACTCTAAGTAAACATTCTATCAGAGAGAGACCAACTACTCTACCCTGAGGTGGCTAATAGCCCGAAGGCTAACATAGTTATCGTTCTGGCCACCTAACGGGGAACTTCAGGGCCCTGATAATCCAAAAAAGTTCTCTTACCTTATTACCTTGACATGGCCCCATAACTCTATACAGGGAACGAGGTCTGTAAAGAGAAACATATTATTTTTTAATCACAAAAAATACTCTTTGAAAGACCAGCAGCTCACCTGCGGCGTGCGAAGTGAAGACTCACCAGACAGTTCTTCATGAACATGGGGTCTACCACCTTTACATACCTGAAAGAGGCACTCTCACTAACCAAGCCGAGGCGGGCCATCAGAACATTGTTCTAACCATGAGCCCAGCCTCAGGCCTGATGTAAGAAGCGCCTGGGGAGTCGGGGAAGAGAGGAAAGGGCTAAGATACAATCACGCCCTCAGGGAAGATGATCCATGACCAACGCAACGTGCGTTTGTGCCGGATCACCTCCCTCAGATCCCTCTTCTTGCTGGCCATTCAATGCTGGCCTGTATGCTCTGCCATTCAACTGGCAGGGTTTGAGCTCTCAGTGTCGATTGTTTTCCCATCGACGCATACCCACGCTCTCCTATCCTCTCAACATCAGCGAGACTAGCCTGCTGATGTTGGTGGATACAGGCAGAGTATGGGTTCTTCCATGTCCTCTCGATCTCAGTATGAGATCGGGAAGAAATGAAAGGCTCACCTGAGCTGGTGGTTCTATGACCGGGGAAAAACCGCTCTCATCGCGAGCGATTTGTCCCCCAACGAGCAGGCACGGCAGCTGCAGCCTGTCCGCGGCGCGTTCTATAATACCACCAGCTCAGCATACACGGGGCAGGGTAGCTGAGAAGATACAGGAAAATATCTTATTATTACCACCCTCATCAGCCATCTCCTGTTTGTCCGGGAGAGCGCTTGCTGCCGGACTAAGTTTTCCTTTTTTTTTTTTTTTACTTCATCCAATTGCAGCTTCTCGTCAGCCGCCGCATCGTCTGAGAGGATTACACCCCTCTCAAGGCGATCGGCGAGCTTCATCTGTGACATCCAGACGCTGAACCCTCTTCTCTCGAGAAGAGGGACCGGCGCGATCACAATTTGTACAGGCAGTTCCCTCGAGAACTGCCTGTGCGCGTCTCCCTTCCCAGACAGAAAAATGCACAGTTCGCGTGTGTCACCCGGCTTCAGATATCTTGAGCACGGGTCTGCACACTTCTGAAAGCATTTCATAATTACCTGATTTTCAAAGCAGTTACAGACAAAACAGTCCCTGAAGACGATGAGATGATTTGTCATGTTTGCAAGGCGCCCTTTATACTTCCAGGTCGCACGTTATTCATTCACGCTAATGATTCACGGGCTGTCGCCGGTCAATGTGATTGACGTGATTTGATAGTGATTTCAGACACCTGTCACGCCTGAGGCGTTCCCCCATAACGTCGATGACGTATTGTTGAGTTCCCTTCGAAAGGGAACTAACAAACGTCAAAAAACATCAAACTTGTTTTTGTCGTTTAAGGTGTGGAACGAGACATTGTCGAGTGTGGTGGCGGAAGCTTACGCAGCGAAGTGCATCTGGAAACACAACCCTGACCTTCAGAAACTCACTTTGGGTGAAAATCTCTTTGTCACCACAGGACCTTTTAATGCAACCGAAGCAACAGTTAGCTGGTATGAAAACTATCTTAACTAAAACATATATGAGAATGAATGACTGATGCCAAAAAGAAGAAATACAAATGATATGTGAATATATTACCTACAAGCATTAAAGCAACTCATTTCTTTGCACCCCAGGTTTGGGGAAAATGCAGATTATAACTATGAAAACAAGTTTTGTCCTAAAGACAAAATGTGTGGCCATTACACTCAGGTAAGCACCGTTTCCAATCAGTGGGTTTGATTGGTTTTCACTGTATTACTATGCAGATGTGACGATGTGTTTGTTGTTTTTACAGATGGTGTGGGCAGACACCAATAGAATCGGCTGTGCTACTCACTTCTGTGACACTGTTGAGGGTCTAGGTTTCAAGAAGGCCACTCTTCTCGTCTGTGATTACTATCCTCCGTAAGTGTTTCAATAATCCAAACTGAACATGAGCTCAATGTTCTAGAAAGTGTTCATTCTAGAATATGGCCAGTTTTACAATATTTATTGTGGTATAAGTTGCAACTTTAACATCATACGAGTTCATATACAAATATTTCAGTCTAGAAGTCTACACCACCAGCTAATACTGAAACACAGCTTTAAAACTGTCTTAAGTAGTGGTTCTCAACCTTTTCAAACTACAAGGACCATTTCTAAGTCACTTTGGATAAAAGCAACGTGTTCAAGATTTTTCCAGGTCTAGAAATCACACTTATATATAGCATATAAATATAGCTAAATATGACAGTTGTTGAGGGAATGAATTAAGAAATGAGAAATTTTTAGCTGTTTAAGCTTAAAGATATTTAAGTCATTTGAGAACCACTGATCTAAAATACCTTTCACATAATGAATTGAAATGTCTATCAAACCCATCCTTCCTTTTTTCCTTCATTTCAGAGGAAATTTTAGGGGACAAAATCCATACTTGTTTGGAGAGCCGTGCTCAAAGTGTCCAGCAAACCTGCCAGTGTGTGAGGAGAAAATCTGCGGTAATGTTAACTTTATCAGCGCAAATCAACTTAAAGCTAACAAGACCTGAAACATTGCGGAAAGCGGCCATGAATAACTAAACTATGCCTATTTTTGTTGTACACACTCCTCTCAATCTCTCTTTTCCTCACAGTGCGTGAGAATCTCCTCCATCCATCCGAGGAGCCGGACGTCACTGAAGATCCGACTGTCTTACCGGAGCGCTCCCGCTGGACCACGGAGCCTGTCGATGTCTTACCGGAGCGCTCCCGCTGGACCACGGAGCCTGTCGATGTCTTACCGGAGCGCTCCCGCTGGACCACGGAGCCTGTCGATGTCTTACCTGAGCGCTCCCGCTGGACCACGGAGCCTGTCACTGTCTTACCTGAGCGCTCCCGCTGGACCACGGAGCCTGTCGATGTCTTACCTGAGCGCTCCCGCTGGACCACGGAGCCTGTCACTGTCTTACCTGAGCGCTCCCGCTGGACCACAGGGACCACGGAGCCTGTCAATGTCTTACCTGAGCGTTCCCGCTGGACCACGGAGCCCGTCGACGTTCCCCGAGAGCCCACACACGTGCCTGTTAAAGTAGATGAGACCGGCATGAAAAAAACAACCATGAGTCATGGATCCAAGATAAAAAGCGTCACATCTCATCTACTGATGCTCATTGTGCTGTCGCTTGTTTTGTGAAGGTCTGGAGTGGATGAGATCTGTAAGAAATTGTAGTCTGCCTCGACCCAGATTCCACTCAATTTTTTTTAAATAAGCTTTTTTGTTGTTCAGATATTTTGCGGAGGAATTCTGTTTGGTAACTAAAGAAGGTAACGTTTGTTCATTAAATGTTTGTTTATTTATTAATGTTTCAATAAAGCTAAGATGTTTTAAAAAGCTAAACTATTACATATTTGACTCCTATTAAATTATTGAAAGAGTTTCCTTTTTTGTTGTCTATTTGGTCATAGTTTAGAAGGATTTTAAGGAGTATTTAAATTACTTTTCAGACAGAGTAATTAGAAAAGTATTTTAAATACAACATTGATGAAGTAATTAGTAATAATTACTTTTTTGAAGTAAAAATGAGCTCCCTAACATGCGGATGCCAATCCCTCAAAGACACACGTCAAAAATCACAGAGCAGGGTCAGCGCATGCTGAGGCGCACAGAAGGTGCCAACTTTCTACAAACAATAGCTACAGACCTCCAAACTTCATGTGGCCTTCAGATTAGCTCAAGAACAGTGCGTAGAGAGCTTCATGGAATGGGTTTCCACGGCCGAGCAGCTGCATCCAAGCCTTACATCACCAAGTGCAATGCAAAGCGTCAGATGCAGTGGTGTAAAGCAAGCCGCCACTAAACTCTAGAGCAGTGGAGACATGTTCTCTGGAGTGACGAATCACACTTCTCTGCTGGCAATCCGATGGACGAGTCTGGGTTTGGGGGTTGCCAGGAGAACGGTACTTGCCTGACTGCATTGTGCAAAGTGTAAAGTTTGGTGGAGGGGGGTTTATGGTGTGGGGTTTTTTTTCAGGGGTTTAGCTTGGCCCCTTAGTTCCAATGAAAGGAACTCTTAATCATGGGCGTAGGTTTGGTCTCAGCTTTGGTGGGGACATCCCCCGCCCCCAATCCCCCCCCCCCCCCAGCCGGGAATTATTTTGTTGTAAGATAAGTAACAGTGCTTTAATGGTGATTTCCTTTGTCATTTCTATTGTTCTCAATTGTAAGTCGTTGGATAAAAAGTGTCTGCTAAATGAATAAATGTAAATCTGTTGTGGTTTGATGCTGTCTTTCCTGCATACAAAATGGTTAATTAATTTTGTAGTCTATCCTATGGCTAGCAAGTTTAACCCTCCTACCAGATATTGTTATTTTGGATATTATCAATCAAATAATGATTTATTATATTTGAATAACCAACAGTGTTAACTTTTGCCTTTTTAACATTGCCAACATGTTTTTCCAGCACATGTGTCTAAGCAAGTAGGCTACACTCACAAATACATTACATAAACAGAATGTAGAAACGAAAAATGTCTCAGATGATCCACTGTTTATGACGGCAAGATTCTAAGTTAAGGTAGGCTAATTAACATTCAGTGACTTGCTAACGTAGCATTCTATCATGATAGTGCGACTTCTATGAGTCTATCTGTGCTGCACACCCCTAATTAATGCTCCTAACCTTGAAAGATTGCAGAAGCTTCAAGCTAGGTTTAACTGTAACAATATCCTGGGTAACCAGGATCACCAGTTAATACTATTTTCCACTAGAATCTGCATTTGAAAGCCTGGTCAGTCACTACTGCTAGTTATTTTTGCCTACTTACACTCTGCTTTATGAAAAAGCTTCGTATGTCCCCTTTCTTCTTCTTGGGTGACATAGCTGATCTACAAAGTACAAAAAGGGGCAAAAAAACGGAATATTAAAATGTTTTACTCTGGCCTTTGTATATGGCACGCAGAGACAGCCCTGGTAACTTACCGTCGGCGTCGTCACGCGCGCACACACACACACCACCCGCTCGCTCGCTGCCAGTGAGTGCAAGCACAAAAAGTAGTCCCGGCCCGCGCGTGTAGCCTGCCTGTCAGATACCCCGCCGCCAATCAAATTACGGCGTATCTTGTACTGTCGTCGTCCTGGCCGTTGGAATCGATCCAAATGGCAGCGCAAAGATCCAAATGCAGCGCAAATATCAAAATAGCAGTTCAAAGGAGCTTGCTAAATATTGGTGGGGACAAATTTGTCATCTCAAAATATTGATTGGGACTAGCACCTAGCGTCCCCCCCTAAACCTACGCCCTTGCTCTTAATGCTTCAGCATGTCAAGATATTTTGGACAATTTCATGCTCCCAATTTTGTGGGAACAGTTTCGGGATGGCCCCTTCCTATTCCAACATGAGAGCGCACCAGTGCACAAAGCAATGTCCCGATAGAACACCTTTGGGATGAATTAGAGCGGAGACTGCGAACCAGGCCTTCTCATCCAAAATCAGTGCCTGACCTCACAAATGCGCATAAATCGCCTAAATCTAAACCTTGGGTGCCGTCTACTGTTTTTTGAGTATGTTCTGTTTGAGTAGTACTGTTTCCGCTGTTATAATGATACAAAATAATTTGGCATTGTGCCAATTTGTGTTGTGGAAGTCTCACTACTACAGTTCCGTGATGAAATTTGTGTGTTCTGGGAATGGGAATCCTCAGGTGCCGCTTCACTGTCTCCCCAAGGAAAGGTGAAGTTTTCTGTTCATCTTTCCGTGATTTCTTGAAAAAGCGTAATATTGAACATTGTGCACCGTATGTGACAATGGCAGATGAGTGCATTCTGTTTACTGCTTAGTGTCTAATACACTAAATTATGTTTTATTATCAGAGTTCAGGAGGAAGAAGTTCAAATGATCTATCCAATCAGTACGAGAGGGGGCCTATACGCAGCCGACTCACTTATGTTCCTCGACAGGATTTGTTGCATTTTCCTGTTGTACCGAACTCATATCGAACCCTGACCCAAAAACCGAAGTACGCGCCGAACAGTGACTTCTGTGTACCAATACACCCCTAATATGCAGGGTATTGAAATCTTTTTTGAATGCACGCTTGCGTTTCACTTTATTTTCACATTTTGCACCAAAAAAAAAACACTCACATTTTCATCAGAATATGTAAAAACCTAACAAAATGCTTGATTAGGTATTTTATTCATATGAAAATATAATTTAATTTGAACTGTATTAACCCTATTTTATTGCTCTGTGGCTATTATTGATTGCAATGTATTGTTAACTCTGACTTCCAAAGTACATACTGTATTATCCAACGTTGGTTTGTGCATGTCGTTCCCTTTCGAAAGGGAACTCGCACTGCGTCGATGACGCTTTGGGGAACGCCTCAGGCGTGACAGGTGTCTGAAATCACAATCAAATCACAGCAATCACATTGACCGGCGACAGCCCGTGAATCATCAGCGTGAATGATTAACGTATGACCTGGTAGTATAAAGGGCGCCTTGCAAACATGACAAATCATCCTTTCGTCTTCAGGGACTGTCTGTGTGAAACGCAACTCAAAAAAACGGTGAGGAAATGAAACGTGCAGCAAAGGCTGATTGTTTTCAGAAGTGTGCAGACCCGTGCCCAAGGTTTTTGACGCCGGGTGACACACACGAGCTGTGCGTTTTCTGCCTGGGAGAAGAGCATGCACGGGAGGTTCTCGAGGGAGCCTGCTGTGCAAACTGTAAGCGTTTTTTCTGTGAAAACAAAGTGAAGAGTGAAGAGGGCTCAGCATCTGGACCTCGTGGTTCAGGTCCCGCTTATGCCGAGGCAGAGCGGCGGCTTGCATCATGGGGGTCCCAGATGGAGCTCGTCGATCACCTTGAGGGCTGAAAACCTCTCAGATGACCCGACGACTGACGAGAGCGAACTGCAGGTTGAGGGTGAAGATTTTTCACCGACTCTTCCCGCAGCTGGTGCTCTTCAGGATGCGCAGGAGATGGCTGAGGAGGTGTATGATCCTGAACCCCCTCAGCCACCCTGCCCAGTGTATGCAGAGCTGGTGGATGTAATGGAGCACGCCGCAGGCAGGTTGCAGCTGCCTTGGCTAGAGGAGAGATCGCTCGCGGCAGGCTCGACGATCGGTTTCTCCTAGGCCATAGATCACCAGCTCAGGTGAGCCTTCCATTTCTTCCCGACCTTCATACTGAGGTCGAGAGGGCATGGAAGAACCCATACTCTGCCCGTATCCACCGACATCGGGGAGCTAGTTTCGCTGATGTCGAGGGGATCGAGGAGCATGGGTACGTGTCAATGCCGCCCATTGATGAATTTCTGGGCGGGCGTCGACACTGAGAGCTCCAACCCTGCCATCCAAACCGCTGAAAACAACGGTGCATCTGAATGGCAGAGCATACACGGCAGCGGGTCAGGCCAGTGCTACCCTGCACACCATGGCGGTGCTGCAGGCATACCAGGCCGACCTGCTGGGGGATCTCGACCAGGGGGCAGGAATGTCCCCTGAGACGGTGGCTGAGCTGCGCCGCACCACAGATCTTGCTCTCTGGGCCACCAAGCAAACCGCTGCCGCGATTGGTCAGTCGATGGCGGCGATGGTGGCCACGGAGAGACATCTGTGGCTAAATCTAGCCAACATCTGGGAGAAAGAGAAGAGAATCCTTTCTCCTCGATTCACCGGTGTCACCCTCTGAACTCTTCGGCACCTCCGTAGAGGCAGTGGTGGGGAAGTTCAGGGAGGCGAAGGCGCGCTCAGCTGCATTTAAAACATGTATACCGCTGAGATCCATATCCACGCCCAGGCAGGCGGGAGGACCTGGCCCTTCACGGTCTGAGGACCATAGGCAGGGCCAGCGAGCCAGCGTCTCCTCTCGTACGCCCCCTCCCTGGAGGAGCAGGGCGCAGAAGAGGCGTGACTCCTGCAACAGGAGAGATTTGAGGGAGGTTATCCAGCACAAATGCACACAGCGTCGGTGATGGATAACCTCCCCGGAGGGTCATGAAATTTGCCCTCTCCTCTCTCCGACTCCCCAGCGTTCATCACATCAGGCCTGGGGATGGGCCTATGATGAGAACGATGGTCTGATGGCCCGCCTAGGCTTGGGTAGTGAGAACGCCTCTTTCAGGCATGTAAAGTGGTGGACCCCAGGTTCGTATAGAACTTTCTGGCGAGTCTTCACTCCACACGCCGCAGGTGAGCTGTCTGGTCTTTTTAAGAGTCATTTTCTGTGAATTAAAATTCCGAAATGTATCTCTCTACAGACCTCGTTCCCTGTATAGAGCTATGGGGTCATGTCAAGGTAATAAGGTAAGAGAAATTTCCTGGATTATTAGGGCCCTGAAGTTCCCCGTTAGGTGGCCAGAATGATACAGTAACTATGTTAGCCTTCGGGCTGTTAGCCACCTCAGGGTAGAGTAGTTGGTCTCTCTCTCATATAATTTTTTACTTGGAGTGTTGACTGACGCTAGAGCTTCAGATAGATCTATGTCCGGCCCACTGAGCCGTCTGACGACTTCCTGAGTATTTCGCCCCTTGAGTTCTTTTGGGTTTTCAGTAGACTGAGCGTTTCTGCAGCCCCTTGTATGGAATAATACAGACTATATTTGTTAGTAAGGCTGTGGCTCCTCCAAGCCCTCAGGTAGATCTATGCTTGCAGGTTGGCCCTCACCAGGGCCGCCTCTGTAGCTGGCCTAGGCTGTGCCAGGGATAATGGAGACGCTCTGCTAAAAATAGCATTTCTGCCTTTGACCCTTCACTTTGTGAATGTAGGTTCCTAGCATTCCTGTATAACAACCTCCTCCCATGGGAGTCGTTAGGCCAAGGCCCGCCCCCTTCTCTGCATTCTGGGGCAACAAGAGAAATGCAGCGTGGTGCAGAGGATGGTTTATAAGAACATGGTTAGGCCTTAAATAGGCCGCCATGGTACATGTCTTTATTGAGCAGGGTTAGGCCGTCTCTCGCTTCACGAAGAGGACTGGTTCTGTCTGCCCGACCCTGCCATGCAGAACTGGCTTACTTATCTAGGCCAGTATAGGCTACTGCTCGAGCGCTGGGTTGTAGGTGGGTGGCTCTCAAGTCTAGCCCCACTCCCCTAGGTTGGGCACAGATACATTTCTGTCACCCCTAGAGCCGCTGGCAGGCCCGCATCCTGGTAACCCCAGGGTGAGGTGTGAGTATTCCCCTGTGATACAGGGTAGGTCTGAGCACTTCACTTCCAGTTCTGTAATATCCTACCTCGCACCACTATGGCTCGGGTCGAGTGGGAAGTTTAACCTTCACTTCTTGTTGGTCGAAGTACGCTCCCCTGAAACCAGAGCATTGCCCTGAGCTGACGCCCATGCGTATAGATGGTAGGCCCCTGACACAGAGGCCTCTGTTGAGGCAGAGTTGTGTATGTTGTACTCCCCTTGTTTTAAGGGTGCTAGCTCCCTTGCTGAGTACACTGCCGTGGGCAATGTGATTAGTCACCAGGATGCTGTAGGCGCTGTGTAAACAGCTTATCTGCCAACGAAGGCTGCGCCGTCAGGTAGTAGGCCTCAGCAGGCCTCCTTGAGTGGGCAGCCCCCAAGAGGGCGCTGTAGGCCAGCTTACTTCTCGTGGTTGGCCTTGGTGGTTCGGGCAGTTGACTCAGCAGATGGGTAGTAAGGCCTTAGACAGGCCTCCTCGGAGGTGAGTCCCAACATTGTGGGACATACTTTATAGCCGCTACCAGGTAGCTAGCCGTATTAGGCCTCCTTGTGGGTGGGCCCAAAGGTATGTTGGTGTAGTATGTTCCCAACAGTGTTCCTTTCTAGCAGAATTGACTTGCTCTCAGCTAGTAGGCCCAACCAGGCCTCCCTGATAGGCGAGTCCCCAGCTGGCTGGCCTTAGGAGGCCGCCTTGGAACTGTCACCCGGACTCAGCTTCCAGTTGCTATCAGGTAGTAGGCCCCTCAGGCCTCCCTGAAGGTGAATTCCCACTTAAGATGGTTATCAGGTAGTAGGCCTCACCCGGCCTCCCTGAAGGCGAATACCCACCTACATTGGCTATCAGGTAGTAGGCCTCACCAGGCCTCCCTGGGGACAAGCCCCAAGGACAGACAACTGGACAGCTAGCCTACAAACTATCAAGTAGAAGAAAAAGCTCCCAGATATTATGGCTGTCAGGTAGTAGGCCTCACCAGGCCTCCCTGAAGATGAGTTACCACATGTTGTGATTATCAGGTAGTAGGCCCCACCAGGCCTCCCTGAAGGTGAGTTCCCACAGACTGTGGTTTTCAGGTAGTAGGCCTCACCAGGCCTCCTTGAAGGTGAGTTCCCACAGACTGTGGTTTTCAGGTAGTAGGCCTCACCAGGCCTCCCTGAAGGTGAGTTCCCACAGACTGTGGTTTTCAGGTAGTAGGCCTCACTAGACCTCCCTGTAGGTGACCACATACTGTGGCTATCAGGTAGTAGGCCTCACCAGGCCTCCCTGAAGGTGAGTTCCCACAGACTGTGGTTTTCAGGTAGTAGGCCTCACTAGACCTCCCTGTAGGTGACCACATACTGTGGCTATCAGGTAGTAGGCCTCACCAGGCCTCCCTGTGAGTGGTTCCCTAGCGGTGCTGGGTTCAGGAAGCTAGTGGCCTCTTGCTATCAGTTCAGCTGGTCTTAGCAGGCAGCTGCTGAAGGCGAGCTTGCGCCTTGGCTCGATTAAGTGTTCATTCTCTGCTACTGGTTCCCTCCTGGAACCTTTTTCCTGCCTACAGCCTGGTTTGCCTACCAGGCGGACCATGTGCTCCCCTCATCGAGGGTCACTTTGAGCATGCGGACTCCTGAGCCTGGTCAGACGGTCGTAGGCCTCTCGTGAGGCCTCCCAGTTAGATCAGTCCTTAGGCCTTCACAGACCTCCTCAGTGTTTTGAAACATACACACTGGGTAGATCCGTGGATCGAGTAGAGAAACTCCCCTCGCTGGCAAGGGTTGGGAAGCACTTGCTGAGTCATACTCTCCGGGACATCCCGTCTCTGAGATCCGGGACGAGTGGTTCACTGCCAGCTTCGCAGTCCCTTGGGTTGGATGCCTTAGTGTCCAGAGGCTCTGTCTCCGGACAGACAAGAAGTGGCCAGACAAAGTGTCTATGTAACTGATGCCGGGTCAGGCCGTCCTGGTGGCATTTCGGGGTGAGTACGTTCCCCTGAATAGTGACTGGCTGGGGTTCCTTCGGGTTCCCTAGCCACATTCCCCAGAAGGGACCCCTTCTAAGTGGAAACTGTGGTTCCAGGCCCTGAGCAGGTCCAGGTAGGCCTTTCATTTTACCATGTTTATGGAGGTTTTCCTGTGAGGCTTAGCTTGGGCTATGACCGTAGGGAATGCTGTCACTGACAGCCCGGTGTGACCTGAGAGTGAGTGGTTCTAGCGTTTCATTTGAATTTGCTTGTTCTGACAGTTGTCACTGCCACCTGGCATGCACTCCCCTTAGCATGGTGGCATTGGTATATCGTTCCCCAAAGCGTCATCGACGAAGTGCGAGTTCCCTTCCGAAAGGGAACGTCTAGGTTACGACTGTAACCTCTGTTCCCTGAGAACAGGGAACGAGACACTGCGTCTCCTTGCCATGCTTCGGGGCTTGCCTACCGAACAGTCCCTTCAGACGATAAGGTGATTTGTCATGTTTGCAAGGCGCCCTTTATACTACCAGGTCCCACGTTAATCATTCACGCTAATGATTCACGGGCTGTCGCCGGTCAATGTGATTGCCGTGATTTGATTGTGATTTCAGACACCTATCATGCCTGAGGCGTTCCCAAAAGCGTCATCGACGCAGCGTCTTGTTCCCTTTTCTCAGGGAACAGAGGTTACAGTCGTAACCTGGACGTTTTCATGTAATATGAGCCCCGGTGTTTGTTTGTTTGTTTGTTTTATTTTTGTACATTATATTTGTTGTTACAGACATGTGATGTATATTGCTGTGTAAGTGTTCAAGAAAATGCAATAAAAAACAAAGTATTTTTTTAAAAACCCTCTAGAATATGTAAAAATCTGTTTCTTGAAATGTTGTTACTTTGTGTTGTCAATTTTAACAATTCAGACCTTATCTTTGAAATCAAATAATCCTCTCAGTTAACAGCTCAGCTTTAAAGAGGGAAAGAATTTCACTGGTGTCACTTAAAGTAAAGGAGATCTGGGTTTGTGTAACCCTCTGCAGGGAGGTACCCACTGATATAAGGGTGAATCCTCGCCGGAGAGAGCAGAACCTGGTACAAAGGAAATTACTTCAGTAATATGAGTACATAAGATTTTCATGTCAAAACACAGGCAAGATAAACCAAATCATATCCCTGTTATCTCAGGCATTCCTCAAGCAGAGCTGCTATAACATGCCCTGTGACGAAAACCCAAGTATTTCTCAACGCCTTGGAGACCTAGTGCCTCTAGTTGGACAGCCGGACAGAGTCATGTATTCCCAGTATTATGAGTAAACCGGTGGAGTGTGTTTATGTGCATGTGAGATGTGTAATATGACCAAGGGGCAGCTTGAGTACAGGATAAAAAGGGTGGGAGTTTCCTTCTGGGGTCCTGTCCTAACTTTCTCTCTCACTTACACACACTAACAGCTCTGAGAGAGATACTTTTACATGTTCTGAAGGCATTATGGACAGCGAGTGACGGGGTAAGACAGCAGAGAACAACTCAGAACAAGAGAAGAGGATTTTGTCCAGCTGATCTAGTGTCCTCGCAGTCGGACAGGCAGCATGTATTGGGACGTGGCCCTCTGGAGCGCCGGGATCTGGGCGATTCTGAGTTTAGCTGCTGGACAACTGACCGAGCAGGAGAAATCAACCATCGTGGACATGCACAACAAGCTTCGCTCTCAGGTTCAGCCCAGCGCCG
This sequence comes from Rhinichthys klamathensis goyatoka, assembly GCF_029890125.1. Taxonomy (NCBI): domain Eukaryota; kingdom Metazoa; phylum Chordata; class Actinopteri; order Cypriniformes; family Leuciscidae; genus Rhinichthys; species Rhinichthys klamathensis. Next base: position 845,494 of record NW_026606890.1, on the reverse strand, counting down.
CCTTCATGCAAAAAGTGGTAAGAGATGCACCTGACTGGAGAAACACATGTACACAACATATTTCGCTTTGGTTCTAGTGGTGAAAACCTTTTTAAAAAAAGTACTTTAAAAAAAAACACTTACTTACCCCAAACTTTTAAATGGTAGTGTACATTGTGACTTTCCCCAACCACATGTGTGTGATTGAGTTTGATCTCAGACTGTTGATGTTTTGGTCTCTGGATGCTCTTATGAGGTCAAAGCATCTAATAATCTGCCATCAATCACTGGAATCATATATTTAATGGTCTCATTACTGCTGTAAACAACAATTATCACATTAATATCCATGGTAATTGTGTCATAATGCTTATTCATTACCACAAATAACTTCAAAACACAAGGCAGTCTAAGTAATGCAGTAATCATGATTGTGGTTTACCAAATGAAAACTGATCCTAAAAGTATTAAACAAATCACTCAGCATAAAGTCATTTTGGTATAAAGTCATTTAGTATCAATGTAAGTATTTAAAATGTCCCTTTAAGAAGAAGCATTGCTGCTGTATGAAACACACCTCAATTTGCGTTATGTGAACGCATGAGACCATCCTTTATTTATAAAGAGGGACTTTTCGGAAAGAAACCAATGATTTCTGATTCCAGTTGATTTAGACTTAATGGAGTGCGTGTGGTGTGGGTGCCTGGATGCATGAAATACCGTTGCACAACATCTCTGTGTGTGTGTGTGGGGGGGGGGGGGGTGCATTGCTGAGGAATGTGAATGTTATATGAGACCGCAGGAACACTATGCTGAGTGTGAGTGTTTTAATAAAGCCCCATGTGGTCATCCTGTCTTAATCTCTTGTATTTGTATTACGGGTGAAATTCAGAGCAGAAATATGGGGAGATTCAGTGGAAAAGATTCTGGGTGTTGTGTGAAACATGTTTTGTTCCCTTACATTTACACAACAATAGAGTGGATTATACCAACAACATGCTGGGTCATATTTGACCGGAAAAATAAAAAAAATGAGGAAAGAAAACCATTACAGGTGTGAGAATTTGGAGGTGCTCAATTCTCATATAAATCAATGATACAAATTAATTGAAAATAAATGGAATGAATTGAGTTCCCTTTCACGTCTTCTTGGACTTGAATATTTAAATAGGCCATTCTTAATGTTGCATCATCATGAAAGCTTAAGAATTGCCTACTTAAATATTCAAGCGCAAAAAAGATGCGAAAGGGAAATCAATTCATTACTCGCACGCTGTGTGGGAAGTTTAAGCATCTGAAGCACGTGCCCAGAAAACCGCGTCTCAGACATCGCATGAATACTAAATTGAGCTCACTTTCATTTCTTCTTGCACTTGAATGGACAAATTCACACAACATTAGGTAAAAAAAAAACGCCCGTCTCGACGAGTATCCTAGTAAACATTGTCGGTTATGTCTTAAGTGAACGTAAACAGTAGAGAAAGAAAATGCATGTGTACAGTATATCAGTATATTGGATCCGTGCATTAGGTCTTAAAGTGACAGTATCCTAATACTAAAGACCTATTTATTTGTGCTATTGCTTGTAATTTAATTATTATTCCTTATTTTATTACTGGCTGTTTACTTGTCTTTAATAATGTTTTAAATTTATATTAGGCTAGTAGTTTTAGCTGTGTTACCAAAATTGGAAAATTGCGAATTTTCACAAGTATCTAAAATGTTGGTGTCATTACTGCCCGTTTTTGCAAAAAACATTCCCTTTCGAAAGGGAACTCGCAGTGCGTCGATGACGCTATGGGGAACGCCTCCACGTGAACTGGTGTCTGTAACGCTCATCTAATCACGGCAATCCTATTGGCCGGCGACAGCCTATGCCATCACTTTCAAAATGGCTTGTGAAAAATGCTTCAGGAAGTGTGTGCATCTGTGTCTAAGATATTTGACACCTGATGACACACACAAATTGTATGTTTATTATTTGAGCTCAGAGCATGCCCAATCAGTTCCTCAGGGATCTGCTTGTGCCAATTATGAGTTTTTCCCTTGAGAAAACTCCACTCTTGACTGCCCTCTTCTCGAGAGACAGACATCTGTACCCGGCGATTTGGGTCCCGCTCGCGCTGAGGCAGAGTGGAGACTGGAATCGTGGGGTTTTTCAGAGGGAGCTCGGTGAGGAGTTGGAGAGAATTGGTAATCTCTCATGCCCCTCAGAGACTCGTGAGAGTGAGCTACAGGATGAGGATATGTAAAAAAAAAAAAAAAAATCCTCTCATCCAGCAGCAAGTGCTCTGCTGGCTATAAAAACAACCAGCCCAAGAGAGCAGAAGATGGCTGATAAGGGGGGAAGAGGATGTACGACCTGAACCCTCACAGCCACCCTGCCCGCGTATGATGAGTTGTAAGTAGTGTTGTCAAAAATATCGATATTTCGATAAATATCGATACTGAAATATCTGAACGGTACCAATACTAATTTCCCGAAGTATCGATACTAGCCGAGCAGTCACTTTCACTTCTCTCAAAAGGCGCGTTGACAAACACCACACGTGACGCACTCGTCTCATTCGCTCTGGTTAAATAGCAAAAGTGAAGTGAATGGAAAGATGGCGAGGGCGGCGCCCCCGCGACCGGCTTTGGTTGATTGATAAAGAACACCGCGAGCGGGCATGTCGGAGAATAGCGCGGACACGTGTAAAAAACACACCGCGAGCTGGCATGTCGGAGTCGGAGAATAGCGCGGACGCGAGCTACACACCGCGAGCGGGCATGACGGAGAATAGCGCGGACACGAGCTACACACCGCGAGCGGGCATGTCGGAGAATAGCGCGGACACGCGAGCGGGCTGCGGGCACCCAACAGATTGTTTGACTATCAATAATTCCTCACATCACTCATTTTTTAAAATTATTGTATAGGTGAAAACAGACTTAAGGAACAGGCTCCAGGGGTAGGCTACTATTTAACAGCATATGCTCAGCATCAGGGGTGTTTGTTGTTTGGACAGACCTGCCCCCACTGCTAAAAAAAATCCTCAAGGAAACACTGTAACTTCTCATTTGAACTTTTCTGAAACATTAACCAAGATGGCCTAGTATTGTTGTTGATAAGAGTCTGTGTTGTCTCGTTTTAATTCTTAAAGTTAACATAATCTGACTGAGGAATCTTAGACTAGTAAATATTGTAACTGTGGTCAAATGTAAATTAACTGGTGGCTATTTAACTTTATTCAAAAATTATTATTTAATTCTGCAATTTTCCTTCATTAGCGATTATCATCAATTTGATTACACAGATATTAATTCAACTAAACAGCTAGACAATGGCATCTCTGAATTCAATAATGACATGCCTTTAACTGAAAATTGAATGTTTAATCTTATTATTATACATTACTGACTCTCTATCCTCCAATTTGATACTGTTAAGTGCTTTTTTGTTACAGTATATTTTAATTTTTGATAACAGTAGGTAATAAAAATACATCATGTTAGCTCTGGTCCAATTAAAAAATATAAACAAATAGAACTCAGGACATTTTTGTTCATGTAAAATATACCTCATTGTCATGTTCTAGACTTGTTATATTTAGCTTTAAATTAAAAAAATACCCCCTTAATATTGTGGCAGTTTCCTTTCCAGCCATAACGCTCCAGCTCTCGTGAGCCTTCCATTCCTGCCCGATCTACACAATGAGATCGAAAAGGCATGGAAGAACCCATATTCAGCGCGCATTCATCACCATCAGCGCACAAACTACGCTGATGTTGAGGGGATGCGGGTATGTGTTGATGCCCCAATTGATGAGATGTTTGCGAACTATCTTGCAGCTGGAGAGGCACCGACATTAAGTGCTCCGGCCCTGCCTTTCAAGCATAAAAAAGAGAAAGTCTCGCTTAAATGGCAGGGCATACGCAGCGACGGCGGGTCTGGTTGGTGATGCTTTGCACACAATGGCGGCATTGCAAGCATACCAGGCTGATTTGCTGTCAGATTTGGACCGCATGAGAATAAAAAGGAATGCGGTCCGAATCTGTGTTTTCTCACCCCAAGCGCTTCTTGCATCAGCCCTGAGGCTGGACCCATGATGAGTTATTCCTTCAGCGTAGGAACCCTTCTGTAGGTCTGGCGTCGGGTTTGGTAGTAAGTGCGCTCTTTCGAGCTCTTCTGGTGATAGGCCTCCATTTGTGAATGTTGTTCAGGCCATCTATGGGCAGCAGGTTGAGCTCTGTAGGTCTCCTCCCTTTACGAGAGTTGTAGTAAGGTTAAAGGGTAGACCACGGTTCCCTGTTATAAAGTATCATGGGGGTGTTAGGTAGGGTTTTTATAGGATGGTGAAATTAGGGCCCTGAAGTTCCCATATATAGGTAGCCTATGCATACCCTTCCCAGAGGCCTCCTCTTATATTAGAGTTGGCAGGCTTATGTAGAGGGTAGTGCCAATCTGTAGTAGTGAACAGGTTGGCTTTATTTTATGGAAAATTCTCTAGTGAGGCCACCGTTCATCTGAGCATCAAACAGACATTCTGTGTGAGATGGATTCCTCCCTAGCGGGAGTTATTCTACTGAGGCCACCGCTCTGTCAAACTCCAGATAGAAGAGTCAAACATTTGACCCTCGTCAGGCCACCTTGATAGCCACCTTATACTAGAGCAGCAGGTCTCCTCTCACTTTGAGAGTCGCTTTGAGATTATAGCTCTGAACTTCCGTCATATAATATTCGTGTCGGCCCTCACGGGGCCGCCTCGATATCTGGCTTAGGCTTAGTAACTAGGCCTCTCATGTAGATACCTCATGGGCGTTGTCAGGCCTTTCTCTCTAGCAGTATGCTCAAGCTTCCACCCTTTAGAGCTGAGTCGTTGGCCACTTACTGTGGCCTTCATTTCCTTGGGTTTACTAGAGAATGTAAAATCTGTCTTGTAAATTTGAACTTGAAAAAAAAAAGATAATAGGCCTCGACCCTGATACATTCCTCAGAGTCATGTTGATAGTACCCCCCTTGTTAGGGCAGTATTTAGAGTACTTTGCTACCCCTAGCTCGTATATCACATCACCCTTCACCACCCAGGCTCAAGAAGAGACAGATTAGTTACTCCTTCCCATTTGGAATGGTTGAGTATGCTCCCGTAGAGCTGAAGCACTGCCTGGGCTGACGCTGTTGGCCTTACAGTAGGCCTCTTCGATAGTCCGGTGGCGTAAGACTGTACTCCCCTTGCTTTAAAGGGTCGATAGCACTTTCTGTTGAGTGCACTGCCTGTTGGCAATGTAAACCCTAGAGCTGGATGTGCTCCCCTTATTAGGGTCCCTCTTAGAGTGCTCAGCATCCACAGGGCTTTGAAGCACTGTGTAGAACCAGGATCGAGTAGGGTCACTCCCCTCATTTGCAAGGGTTAGAAAGAGCTATGCTGGGTTCTACTCTCCAGGATGCCCGTCTCTATGATCCGGTCTGTGAGTGATTACTGCCACTATCTGCAGTCCTCCCTATCGGATGCCTCCACAAGTGAGGCAAATAATGTTAGAGACTCTGTTTAGAAAGCCAAAGCACTGCCCGGGCTGACGTCCGTGAAATTCGAAGCTGTAGGCCTTACAGTAGGCCTCCTTGATAATCCGGTAGCGTAAGATTGTACTCCCCTTGCTTTAAAGGGCCGATAGCACTTCTGCCATGTACACTGCCTGTTGGCAATATTAAATAAGTATAACCGGGCCCACAGAGATGTCTGTGAGAGCACCTGGCTTCTGAGGCTAGCTCTACTAACAGTCCCGCTATCAAGTAGTTAGGCCTTAACAGGCCACTTGAAGGCGGCTCCCCAACGAGTGGATGCTTAGCATTGCAAAGGCATTAAGTATCACGTTGCAGGCCCCCATGGAGCCTCCCTGTTTCTACATTTACATTTATTCATTTAGCAGACACTTTTATCCAAAGCGACAAATGAGAACAATAAGCAGCAGTTAAACTAACAATAGGATAACAATATGCAAGTGCTATTATCCTTCCCAGTTTAATCTAACGCAGTAAGTGTACTTAAAAAATATATATATTTTTTTTTATAAAGATAATGGATATAGAATAGAAGATAAAGTGTTAGTATTAATGGATCAAGTGTTGCCGAAAAAGATGCGTCTTCAGCCGTTTCTTGAAAATGGCTACGGACTCAGCAGCTCTGGTTGAGTTGGGCAGGACATTCCACCAGCATGGAACAGACCAGAAAAAGTCAGAGAAAAAGATGTTGTGCCTCTTTGAGATGGCACCACAAGACGGCGTTCACTTGCAGAGTGCAGTTTTCTGTTTGGCACGTAAGTCTGAAGTTATGAGTTTAGGTAGGAGGGAGCAGAGCCAGTAGTTGTTCTGTAGGCAAAAGTCAGTGACTTGAATTTGATGTGACGGGCAACTGGCAACCAGTGCAATTTTGTGAGGAGAGGAGTGACGTGTGCTCTCTTTGGCTCGTTAAAGACCACACTGGCTGCAGCATTTTGGATCAGTTGCAGAGGTTTGACAGTGCAAGCTGGAAGACCTGCTAGGAGAGCATTAAAATAGTCCAGTCTGGATAGAACAAGTACTAGGACAAGGAGTTGTGTAGCATGCTCTGATAGGAAGGGCCTGATTCTCCTACTGTTGTATAAGGCAAATCTACTGGACCGGGCAGTTCAAGGTTCCTGGCTGACCTTGATGGAGTTGTGGATGACGAACCTAGCTGAATGGAGAAGTTGTGGTGTAGTGTTGTGTTGGCCGGGACCACAAGCAACTCTGTCTTCGCAAGGTTCAGTTGAAGGTGGTGGTCCTTCATCCAGCCAGAAATGTCTGTCAGGCAGGCTGAGATGCGAGCAGCAACCGTCGGAACTGATGGTTAACTGTGTCAAAGGCAGCAGACAGATCCAGCAGGATGAGAACTGAGGATTTGGAAGCTGCTCTTGCCAGTCTCAGAGTTTCAATTACCGAGAGCAGGGCAGTCTCAATTGAGTGTCCGCTTTTGAAACCAGACTGGTTGTTGTCCAAGAGGTTGTTCTGTGTAAGAAAGGAAGAGATCTGGTTGAAAACAACTCGCTCAAGTGTTTTCGCGACAAATGGAAGAAGTTATACCGGTCTGTAATTTTCCAGATGTGCTGGAAAGGGGGTATGTGACCCGAAGGGGGAGTGTTTTTTGGAAACTGACATTTTTTGACGTTTTTTTTTTCACAGCCATAATTTGGCATGCACTCCCCTCAGCATGGTGGTGTTGGTATATCGTTCCCCATAGCGTCATTGACACGGTGCGAGTTCCCTTTCGAAAGGGAACGTCTAGGTTATGACTGTAACCTCTGTTCCCTGAGAACAGGGAACGAGACGTCTTTTCGCCATGCCTCCGGGATGCCTGCTGAACAGTCTGTTCAGACGATAAGTTGTTGACATGTTCTACAGGCTCCCCTTATATATTTCCAGGTCGCACTTTAGTGATGTCATATGCTGTCACTGGCCAATATGTTTGGTGTGATTAGATAAGCGTTTCAGACACCGGTTCACGCGGAGGCGTTCCCCATAGCGTCATTGACGCAGTGTCTCGTTCCCTGAGGTTACAGAGGAACAGAGGTTACAATCGTAACCTAGACGTTTTCTTAAGTTGCCAGCCATTGGCAGGTGTGGCAAAAAGTTAGTTTTAGGCCCTGCATATTTATATAATGTCCTTATTTTGGATTTTAGCATGAAATATGACCAGGCGTTTGCAAGATTCACTCATTGTTACCGTAATTCCTCAAATAAAAACCGGTATTCAAATAAACGCCGGGCCTCTGATAGTGGCCGGGGGCGTGGTCAACGCGGACAAATAAAGGCCGGTCTCAAATTAAGGCCGGGGAAAAATTAGTGTACACTCAAAGACGGACGCGCTCAGCGCTTGTCATATATCACAGTGTTTTTAACCACATGTTTATTTTAGGTTTCAGACATTTAAATAGATATGATGTGTAGCAAAACAATACATTTATAGTTTGTAAAATACACAATGGTGTCTATGGAAGCAGCAATAACAATCCATTCAAATATATTTGGCGACGTGTTTTATTCATATCATATACACAGTGTAAGTAACTATAAAGTTGAATCTATTCTTCTCCCAGTTCACCGGCCACTTACTTTCATGTATTTCGGGAGAAACTGAAGAATTCACGCGCTGTAACGTAACAAATCCAACAGACATGAATCTCTGAACTGCGGCGCCCATCTCGCGTTACAGATCAAGATAATTTATAAAGGGTTTTAAACAACAAAACAAACTCAACTTACACGGATTTGAGAGTCAGAATAGAAGATAGTTGATGACATGGTAAGCAAGTTTGTTAATATTTAGAAATAAAAGCGCTACATCTGTTGGCTATTTTGGCTGTGGTGAACACGTGCCAAGCATGATGCGTCACCATGGAAACTTGGCTGGCTGGCGGGCGGGGATCGCGAATTAGAAATAAAGGCCTGCCTCTAATAAAAGCCTGCTTCAAATAAAAGCCGGCTACCATCTGCAGTTCAGGTAAATAAAGGCCCCGGTCTTTATTTGAGGAATTACGGTAATTACTTAAGTTATCATTTTACAGAATTATAATTAATAACAACATTGGTTTATTTAAGAGTTAAAGGGGCACTTGAGGATTTAGCATTAAGCTTTGTATCAGTAGAACCCCCCCCCCCCCCCCCCATATCCCCCTGATATGAGAGATTTATGTATTTTTAGTCTGGAAAAAATCCTCCGATGACGCAAAAATCGTCATTTTGCGTAATCGGAGGATTTTTTTGGCCAGAGGCTAAAGACTACAGCCAATAGTTGCTCTTCTGTCCCACGTGTTCTCAATTCCACCCATAGAGGGTGGGATCTCACGGATCTCACTCACACAGAATGTACACAATGTCAGCCATCTTTTTTTGGAAGCTAAGCTAGCAGGCTCTTGTTCTGTGGAGAAAGCTGAGTAGTAGGAGAAAGCTTAGTAGGGGTTACCATCCTCTTCTTCCCGGACATGTCCGGCCTCGAGATCGTCCAAAATGTCCGGGATTCAGCTTGATTTCTGCAGTCGCCATTCATTGTTTACATGCACACCTTTTGTTTCAATCTAACTGAATTCATTCCGATTGGTGAATCTGAATGTAGTGTTTACATGAACGCTAAACAAGTGATCGGTTGAAGTGCGTTTTGCTAAGAAAATTCCCACTCCTCCGTGAGAGATATGAGGCCGGTGCGTCTCACAGGTGTCGCTCATCAGTAATCACGCCACCGGCCTCGTGTCGTTCTCCCACGGCCCTCACTCGTCCTGCTCGCCACAGTAAACATGATGAATGGCGACTATAGAACGCAAAAGCTGAATCCTGGACAATATCGATCTCGAAATCTCGGGCAGACTCATCACGGAGACTCAATAGTAGTAGCCTAGCCTTGTTGTTTAACTACTGCGCTCTGTTACCGGTAGGCGTGGCCTCCTAGGGCAGCGAAGCAAGTGCATTCTGGGAGTTGTTGTCTTTCATCCACATAAGCCAAAAATACATTTTCCATACCTGTCAACACTCCCGTTTTTCCCGGGTTTCTCCCGTTTTTTAGCCCTATCTCCCGGACCCCTCCCGGTTTGTTATTTCTCCCGGGAAACTCCCGTAATTTGCATGGCCCAAACTCCTTTATGAATAATCGGAACAATATGTTTGTCTAATGTTGACCAGTTGCCAGATCTTGTATTAAATGCATTATATTCACACAATCCACACACCATATACAATTTCAACCCGTTTGTCATCTCAACCTGGCAACCTATAACCCAGTTGCGCAGTCGCGGAAAGCTTAACCCGAAATAGAGTGCGGCGCGGGACTAGATTTGATGGCCGAGTGCGAGCGCGGGCGGTAATGCACTCACTCTGTGTGTTTGAGAATAAAACGATTCGCGGGACTCCCGCAAACTAGAAATATTTATGAATAAAACACAAAAAACTAATACATTTTTATTCATCTGTTGCAGAAAAGCAACAATAACAACAAAAACGATTTACAGGCCAGAGTTTATATTTATAACATGTTTGCAGCGTTGAGCGATGTAGCCAATCACAGACATATGTGTTGATTTCTTGAACGCAATGGCCAATCAGAAGCATTTAAGATAGACTCCCCTCATCGCTCAAAACTTTTTTGTTCAGTGCTGAATTCTGTATGCTGGCAAATCCTCTAATTATAACAAACAAAGTGTATATATTATGAAAGATTCACTGTGCAGTCAGCTACATTGATAATAACAGAAATGTGTGAAAGAGAACACACCGGACCCCCCCCCCCCCCCCCCCCCCGCGCCGAACAAATCTCCCGGATTTTGAAAACCAAATGTTGACAGCTATGCATTTTCTGGCTTTTCTCAGTCTAGAAAGCTCCAAATTCAAAAATAATTTCACATTTCTTCTACATAAATGACCCATTTTAAATACACATTCATCTTCCCAGAGGTGAAGTGCCCCTTTAAGTAAATAAATTGTTCTGCTGTCACAAAACTAACAAATGTCAAAGTCAAATAACATCATCAAACTTGTTTCTGTCATTTAAGGTGTGGGACGAGACACTGCGTGTGGTGGCGGAAGCTTACGCAGCAAAATGCATCTGGGACCACAACCCTGACCTTCAGAAACTCACTTTGGGTGAAAATCTCTATCTCACCACTGGACCTTTTAATGCAACCGCAGCAACGGTTAGCTGGTATGAAAACTATCTTAACTAAAACATAAATGAGAATGAATAAATGACTGATGCCAAAAAGAATACATACCAATGATCTGTGATATGCGGATATATTACCTATAAGCATTAAAGCAACTCATTTCTTTGCACCCCAGGTTTGAGGAAAATGTGGATTATAACTATGAAAACAAGTTCTGTCCTGAAGACAAAATGTGTGGCCATTACACTCAGGTAAGCACCGTTTCCATTCTGTGCGTTTGATTGGTATTCACAGACTATTACTATGCAGATGTGACGATGCGTTTCTGTTGTTTTTACAGATGGTGTGGGCAGACACCAATAGAATTGGCTGTGCTACTCACTTCTGTGACACTGTTGAGGGTCTAGGTTTCAGTAAGTCCACTCTTCTCGTCTGTGATTACTATCCTCAGTAAGTGTGTTTCATTACAATATTTATTTTTACAATATTTATTGTGGTATAAGTTGCAACTTAACATCATATGAGTTCATATACAAATATTTCAGTCTAGAAGTCTATACCACCAGCTAATACTGAAACACAGCTTTATCTTATATATTATTTATCTATAAGTATTTATCTAGCTATCTCAAGTAGTGGTTCTCAAACTTTTCGAAGGACTCATGGACCATTTGTAAGTCACTTGGATAAAAGCATCTGCTAAATGATTACATGTAAATGTATACTTTCAAAGGCACCCAAAGATATTTCTGCTGTACTATTGTAACGTGGTGCGGTTGAGGCAGAGATGAAGCAGGATCCAAATGCAGCACACGCTTTATTTAACAAACTAAACGTGGATACAGGACTCGGGAACAGGATACAAGAACAACCAACATACACGTAAACATTAAACAAGAACTCACAAAGACAAGGCTGAAACAGGGCTTAAATAATCAGGGACACACGAGCTAGATAGGATAACAAGGGGGCGTGGTAAATGGGAAACACCTGGGAAAACTAATGACAAGACAGGGAACCACTAAACATGACAGGACACAAAACCACATCGTAACATAGCCCCCTCCCTATGGGTGGCTCCTGACGCCCATAAAAACAACAAAAAGTTCAGGAGGGCGGTGAAGCGGAGGCGGTCTTGGGGGAGGGACGGAGGGCCAGGCCCGTGCAGGGGAACGGGACCAGGAGGTAGCCAAGGCGGGCCTGGGCCGCAGAGCGTGGGCGGACCAGACTGGGCCGGTGACCAGGGCGGAGCAGGACGTGACGGCGGCCAGGGCGGGGCACGCTTGGCAGGGGACCAGGGCGGAGCACACTTGGCAGGGGACCAGGGCATAGGAGGCTCAGGTGGAGATAGCACCGACAAGGTCCATGTCAGCACTGCCTCCATGGCCCTCTCAGGGTACCTACTGCCCCCCCCAAAAAAAATACTTGGGGAAATCCACGGGAGGAACCTCCGGGCTGTAACTGGGTTCAAGAGTGACCTCCCGGAGCTTGAAGGGCGCAGGCAAGGCGAGGCGCAGAGGCGGGGCCGGCAGGGCGAGGCGCAGAGGCGGGGCCCGGCAGGGCGAGGCGCAGAGGCGGGGCCGGCGAGGCGTCTGGGTACGCTCACCGGAGCCTGGTGAGCCGAACGAGTCCTCCTCCTCCTCCTGCGGCGGCGCGTCACAGGGCTTGATTCACTCGATGCACTTGACTCGGCACTCGATGCACTTGATTCACTGGACGATGCACTTGATTCACTGGACGATGCACTTGATTCACTGGACGACGACTCACTTGATTCACTGGACGACGACTCACTTGATTCACTGGACGACGACTCACTTGATTCACTGGACGACGACTCACTTGATTCACTGGACGATGACTCACTTGATTCACTGGACGACTCGCTTGGCTCGGTACTTGGCACGCTCGGCTCGGTACTTGGCACGCTCGACTCGGGATTCGGGTCACTTGACTCGGGATTCGGTTCACTTGACTCGGGATTCGGTTCACTTGACTCACTGGACTCGGCAGGGCTCACGTAAAGCTCGGGCTCGGCTGGGCAGACGAGCAGTGCGGGCTCGTCGGGGCTAACGTGAAGCTCGGGCTCGTCGGGGCTCACGTGAAGCGCGGGCTCGGCTGGGCAGACGAGAAGTGCAGGCTTGTGGAGCGCGGTCTCGGCTGGGCTGAAGTGAAGCGCGGGCGCGACCGGGCTGACGTGAAGCGCAGGCTCTCGCAGCTTCTTCTCCTCCACGCCTACAGTAAACGAAGAGCCGCTCCACAACAGGGCAAGGTCAATATACCACTCTAAAGACCCGTGCGGATCAGGTTCGGGCATCTGAGACCGGAGTGGTTCCGATAATCCCCCGCGGAAGAAGATCGTCAAGCAATGGGTGCTCATTTGCGCAAGATGTGCCAGCTCGAGGAATTCTGCGACATAATCCTCGATAGCGCGATTCTCTTGGCGGAGACGGAGAATCTTTACGTCTGGACTCCAGGTAGGCATGGCTGCTGGATCTAGGTTCGGTGAGTTCTTCCTGCTCATTACAAGATCTCACCTACATTTCATGTGTCCCTTTTCAGGCCCGCTGTCGCCCCCAGGAGAGAGAGGATGCAGGAGGAGGTCCCAGGTATCGACCCGGCCAGTGGGTGTGGCTTTCTGCGCGAGATCTCCTTCTCAAGCTCCCGAGCAGGAAACTGTCTCCTCGTTTCGTCGGACCATTTAAGATTCTTCGTCAGATAACACCAGTTTCTTTTCGTTTGGCTCTTCCTGCTCATTACAAGATCTCACCTACATTTCATGTGTCCCTTTTCAGGCCCGCTGTCGCCCCCAGGAGAGAGAGGAGCCAGGAGGAGGTCGCTCCTGTGCAGACTCCCCCCATTGAGGTGGACGGTGCGGAGGCTTTCCGGGTGCGAGAGGTCCTGAACTCCAGACGTCACGGCGGGGTGTTACAATACCTTATCGACTGGGAGGGGTACGGTCCCGAGGAACGCTCCTGGGTCAGGTCTCAGGATATCCTGGACCCCACATTAACTGCTGCTTTTCACCGGGACCATCCTGATCGCCCTGCTCCAAGACCCCGTGGTAGACCCCGCCGTCAACCAGGTCCTCGCTTCCGGAGCCGCTCGCAGGGGGGGGGCTCTGTCACAGAACGCTCAACGACGCCTCCTCCTGGTTTCACCAGATCCCTCTCTCCTGCGTATTAGGACTTCATTTCCCTTCATCCTTCCCTGCTCTTTACCTCCTGATTAACCACCCCATCATTGCATCAGTATCACCTGTGTACCCTTAGGTCCCCTTTATCTGGTCTGCTCTATTCATTGTTCATTTGTGAAGTCTTGTTTTACCTACACGCTGTCTCTAGCTCGTTTTCTCGTATTTCTCTGATATTTGGACTTGGACTCTGAACTCGTTTTTGAACCTATGCTGCCAGCCCCTGACCTTTGCCTGTTTTGACGTACGTTTCTTGGATTGCCCTTACCAGTGTGCTGTGTTTGAGTTTGCTGCTACCCTTGCCACGGGCTTCTGAGTTTTATGACTGCTTTCCTTTGTTGGCTTACCTGTATCAATAAATTACTGCACATGGATCCGACCGCCTCAGCCTCTTCGTCACAACTATCAAAGCTGCTTGTTTTCAAAGTTTTTTTTTATTTTCAGAAACTAGAAGTGACACTATAGTGAAATATAAAATTGTATAAATCAATTTCAGAAGATTGAAGAACTGAACATTCTTTAAATAATTTATTTATTTAGGTTTTTTTCTGTCAAAATAATGCTCAGTATAACTTTTCTCATCTGTATTATTTAATCAAATTTAAGTTTATTAAATTTACACACACACACACACACACACACGTGTGTGTGTGTATATAATATATATTTATATATATATGTGTGTGTGTGTATATATATATATATATATATATATATATATATATATATATATATACACACACACACACACGTATTATACATTATATATAAATACTGTATATTTAAAAAATCTTCAGTGATTATGACATAAGGATTGTATAAATATTTTTAACTCACAAATGGCAATTTCTTCTCAATAAAATATTTAAGAGCTTGACACAACTAGGAGTTTTTAAGATTGTATACATTTTCATGACTTTTCCAGTTCTAGAAACATATAGCTAAATATGACAGTTGTTGAGGGAATGAATTAAGAAATGACAATCTTGATTTTTAGCTGTTTAAGCTTATTTAAAGATATTTAAGCCATTTAGTAGAGAACCACTGATCTAAAATAAATTTCACATAATAAAATGAAATATCTATGAAAATCCTCTCCACTAACTTCACTTTCTAACACACACCCCCTTTCCTTTTTCCTTCATTTCAGGGGAAATGTTCCAGGACATTTTCCATACGTGTCTGGAGAGCCGTGCTCAAAGTGTCCAGAAAACCTGCCAGTGTGTGAGGAGGAAATCTGCGGTAATGTTAAAACTTTATCAGTGCAAATCAACTTAAAGCTAACATGAACTAAAACATTGTGGAAAGCGGCCATGAATAACTAAATGCCTATTTTTGCTGTACACACTCCTCTCAATCTCTCTTTTCCTCACAGTGCGTGAGAATCTCTTCCATCCATCCGAGGAGCCGGACGTCACTGAAGATCCGACTGTCTTACCTGAGCGCTCCCGCTGGACCACGGAGCCTGTCACTGCCTTACCTGAGCGCTCCCGCTGGACCACGGAGCCCGTCGATTTTCCCCGAGAGCCCACACGTGTGCCTGATAAAGTAGATGAGACCGGCATGAAAAAAACAACGAAACAAATGAGTCATGGATCCAAGATGGAAAGCGTCACATCTCATCTACTGATGCTCATCGTGCTGGCGCTTGTTTTGTGAGGGTCTGGAGTGGATGAGATCCTTCATAACCTGATAAGACACATACACAACGCATAAGATGTGTGTGTGCACTGCAAAAATGATTGTCTTCCTCAGTATTTTTGTCTTGTTTTCCAGTACAAATATCTAAACGTTCATAAATCAAGATACATTTTCTTGAGAAGCAAAATGACTGAAGATATTGAGTCTTGTTTAATGTCCTGACTCATAATCACCAAAGGCTTCGATTAGTACGGCAATAGCGTATATACGGTAGAAAACAGAAAACTAAGACATTAAGAGTAAATGAAGGTGTTTGAGAAACAAACCAAACTCTTTGAATTTAACCTCTTGTTTTATTGCAGCTATTTGTATAGTGAAATGAAAACTTTTTTCAAATCTTTTAAGATAATCTCATGCAAGCCGGTTTTTATGGAAGATTGTTTCCGCCATGGAATAACAAATAAATAAGGTATTGCTACTTTTTTCCCCCTCAGAATTGTGAGATATAAACTCGCAATTGCAATAAAAAAAGTCAGAATATTTTTAATTGCATGGCAGAAACAAGATTCTATCATCTGTTCACCCCAATGTCTTTAAGTTTACTGTAAGATGTGTCACTTTAGCATTGTATAAAAAAATATATTTTTTGGTTTGAATTTGCGCAGCCTTTTTATAGATTGACAGTATATTAGTTTTAATGAACAATTTGAGAATTATTACAATGCACAAATGAATGCATGTATTACATGTATACATTTTTTATATGTAGGGTAAACGTCATTTATATTTTTGTTCAAATTCAAAAGCTGGTAAAAACTGGAATGGAAAAACCTAAATGAACGAATAAATTTTGAATTTTGTTTACTCCATTTTTTAAAATGATTTATCCTATTTAAAATGACCTGTGGTGGTCATTTTATTTAATATGTGGTCAAATGTCCACTATTGTCCTTATTTTGGCTGTGAGAACTTCTATGCAGTCACATGACGGATCACGACCACTAACAGTTATTGATCATCTCCACCAATCATAATTCACAGATGATGATGTTCCATGTTGGACTCAACAGACATCACTAGATGGCAGTATAACTCAAAGGTGTTGACATCTTTCTGTTTTAATGGATTTTAACCGAATATTTTGCATTTTCAAAGACCAATGACATTAAAAAGGGAGTTTAGTCGCATTTAGTTCATGTCTATGAGCTTTGGGGTCATTTATATGGTAGTGTACTATCAACAAACAAAACAAAAAACACTTTTAGCCTAGATAAACACATTTTATAAGCACAGCTCATGGAAAACACACCAAAATAGACCTGGACTTTAGATTGTATAACATTATTTGTCCAATGCTTAGCCTACTAGAATGACGAGCACCAGCAACGTGCGTTATTAATGGCAGTCATCTTGGCTTGAAATCACTAGGATCTAGGATACATAGGCTACATACCCCAAAAACAAACACAGGTTCACTTTTTTCTTCATCATCCTCCGGTTATTGAAGGTCTGCAGTCCTCGGTAAAACTGGTGGTGGCAAATCCTTTGTTTTTGTCTATATATATGACACAAGTTGTCAAGCTAGGTTGACTGGGTTGTAAAGTAAACTTAAGCCTTTTGGCATTTTAATGTTTTATATCTTACATCAATCTATGACAAATAGGCCTACACAGGGTCGTCGCTAGTGGGGTGAAAGGTGGTGACAATTATAGGGGCCCCCGCTGCCCAGGGGGCCCCACAAAATCCAGCAGTTATACTATTTAGGCCCCTGTTGTATGAATAATTCTAATATTTATATTAGTTGTATGCCTGAGATTTAAATGAAAACCACAAAAACGTTTAATTTGGGTAAATATTTTTCCAAATGTCTGCTTCTCTTACCTCCACAAAAATGGTTTAGTCCGACCTAAAGTATTTATTAATTATTCAGTCAGAGTCAGTGACAAACATCAGATGGACCCAATAGAATTGTAAGTCCCACCCCAGCTCGTGAACAGAACCAATCAGAGTTGAGGCGGCAGCCTGAAGTTAACGATGAACTTGGTGGAAGAGCAGGAGACTAACTGACTGAAAAATGTCGGGGAAAAGAAAACATAAATCAGGGAACCAGAAATGCCAGGAAAAGACGGAGAGGGAGGCAAGGAGAGTGGTTGTATCCCAGTCGATCAAGACGTTCTTAAAGACCGGTTATATATTGTTATTTCGCTGGGAATTAGAAAACTTCCGTCTACAGTCTGCCGTGTACAGTCATTTTTTATTATCGGTGCGCGCCATAATAGACCGAATAATTACGTGGTCTAAATTCCTGTCTTTTTACAGTATTGTAACTAGAGTTTTAAAAAAATTACACGAGTCATGACGCATTGCATTTTGCATCTGACCTGCCGGCTGATGATATTTAAAACATCGAGAAAACACGAATAAAACACACTGCACTTGGATGAATAAATGTATTCGCTTTATTTAATAATAAGACAATGAATGGTTTTATTTTTTTAATTAGACTGCATTCTTGTCAATTTCTAAATGTTTACTTTTTGATTTATGAATTATAACAGACTGATGGGGAAAAACAATTTTACTTTTTAAAAATTGGTTTTATTATTATTGAACAATTTCTTGCTTTTTGTTAGTTTTTATTCGTTGTAATTTTTAAATAAACATTTAATTTTTAAAATAAAGGTTTTACAACAACATCACCATCTTCTGTTATGTGGGCCTCCATGTTCATCTATTGTACAGTATATAATATTGGTGGAGGGTGATGGGGGCCCACATCAATATATTTTTTCAGGGGGCCCCGAATCCTCTAGCTACGGCCCTGGGCCTACATCACACATGTTATTTAATAGGGGTTTAAACCGTTTCACGTTTCTCAGAAGCGGAAGTGGTTGGGTAAACTTCTATAGCGCGAATGAAAGACATTAAATAGGCTATGCAATGTTCCAATTTTCTAAAATAGCAAAAGAACTCGACAATATGTTTTTACAACTTTCAAAAAGAGAAAAAAATAGACGGTAAAAAATTTTTTTTACCGTCACTCCCACAGCCGCTGTATTATCTAGAAACACCTTCACAGCAGCGTTAACTATTTTTTTGTAATTTTATGCAACGGCAATATAATAGGCTACTAAGTAGGCTACAGTGTTATAAATGTGCATATATATAGATATAAAAAACCTTGCAGCATTTACGATCATGACCGTTAAAACACGTCATCGCGTCTGGTCCATAGACAGTAAAGGTCTGGTCTGTGTGAAAAGGGTCAACCGTCCGTGGACTCGTGTGATTAGCGTTGTCTCGTTTCCCCCTGCTGGCAGATGTTGTAACTACAGCATATTGATTGTACAGCATGATTGGTTCTTAATATGATAATAATATATACAATAAAACATATAGGCTACTGTGTACAGACACGATCAGCTTTAGAGACACAGAATAGCAAATAAGTAAAAAAAATAAAAAAATAAAAAGATAAATAAATGCACATTTGAAGACGTCACAGACGTGCATCTGCTTTGACGTGTTTCAAATTAAATCAAAGTGCCTTATTATTTATTTCTATTCATTCAACGTAATAGGATCAAAACAGGACAAACACTCAAAGTGAAATCCAGCACTAGACATCGTTCCTCATATCAACCTGATTAACATTTGTAAAGAACAAAGCAGGGACGTGCACAGGAATTTTGTGGGGCAGTTGCTCTGACCTGAAAAAAGGGCACTACCCCCAAAACTCACGGGCTATATGAAGGAATATATTCAGTTGAATTTTGCCCATACAAATTGCCTTATCTGATCGTGTTTATTTCCAAACGCAATGCCTCATATTATGGTCTTATTATTATTTATAAAGATTGCAAACGTCAAAGATGACAGGTTTATGATATACAACTTTGTAAACAGTATACAAAATGTATTAACAATATGTTAAATGTCACCAAAATACACATGAGAAAAAGAGTTCCTCATATTATTGTTTATTGTTTTTTAATTATTATTATTATTATTATTTATTTATTTTAAATAAATAATCTGGATTGAATTGACAGATGGGGAAAAACTCGCTTCTAATAAAATAAAATAAAACGCTTAGATTTCGGAAAAAATACAATCCTTTTTTAACCTTTTGGCTTCCCGTACATTCAATTGTGCTTTTTGCTCATCTGGGCAACTACGCATGATTTGTAGTATGATTGCGTAAAGGGAACAGGAATTCCGGTAAGGAACAGAATCGACTGCTACACCCAGTGCCGATCCTGACCTCCCTGGGGCCCTAAGCAAAATTCTGCTAAGGGGCCCTCTGATGTCGTGAGCTATGTAAACCATTTGCCATTGCCACAGTCACACCTGACACTTCAGCACTCCCATCCTCCCCCCTTTAAACAAAACAGTCAAATAATAAGTACAACAATATAGAACAGAATGAGGTTCAAACACACAATATTTATTGAATAGAGTATTTTCTATAGAATGTTAAGATAATAAGTGAATATTATTAAGTAAGTGAATATTAACGTAAACATAAATAAGAAGAAAATAATAAATAATAACCCTGAGCTTTGGCTTTTGGGATTAACTTTGGTTCTTTCTACAGCCTGGGCATTTTCGGCATCAGTATGATTTTTTTATTTATTTTTTATTATGCATGTTGAAGCAATTCTTGATTTATGGTTATTATTTACTGAGGGATGTGCATCCATTTTGACCAGTATGTCCAGCTAATCAACATTTTTAATTCAATATAGCCTATAAATCAATAGTCAATCAATGTCAAATTGTCAATACATTGCTTTCTATCTTGCATAATTAGTGCAGTTGTTTAGAGTTTGTAACTACACTGAGACTTGATAATCAGTGTCTTGTTTTAAAAGTATAATGTGTACTTTGATTGGGAGTGGCATCATTCACGTGCATGTATTGTACAGTATGTCTGGTCTCCACATATTTCTGCTTGAAAAATGCGAGTTTCATTTCGTGCACGCGCATGAACGCACGATAACACACGCGACGCGGTTATGTTTTCCGAGCTGCAGTAAAAAACACCGTTGCACTTTGTCGTTTATCAAAATCAAACGTAATAAATAATTGTATTTTACTCTCACTTTTGTCAGCCACAAAGTGATGCAAGAGATGCACTGCCTGCCCAGCTAGGTTAGCAAGACCGAAAAACATCAAACTTTGCTGACATCAAACTTAGAGAGGAGAGAACACAAGTTTACCTGATTGTTGTTCCCGCAATTCACTCTCATGGTTTTTTTCTTCTTCCTCTTTTCGTGACCAGAAGGATAGTTTCGCTTCATTTTGTCGTAGATGTTGTAGCTACACATTTGACGGCGCGCTATGACTATGACACGAGATGGAGGCGGGGCCTTAAGTAATTTGCGTGGCCCTACGCCGGTCGCGTGCAGTCTATGGTCTTATCAAGCGAAACGATCGCTCATTTAAAAAAAAAAAAAAAAAGTTTAAGTTTTATAAGCTCAAATGCCCGCCTTGCTCTGTTCTGTGATGCACGTTCGTGACTCTCCTGTTCGAACTCGTTCATCAAAATGAACAAATCTTTTTTCAAGTCATTTGATTCATTTAACGACCGAAATGAACGAATTGACTCGGAAAAAGATTTTTTTTTTAAATGATCGATCGTTTCGCTTGATAAGACCCTTATTCATCGTCTGGTGTCGTTTAAAGCCCTTTGAACAGTTTGCAGTTTGCACTGAAACTGTCATTTGGACCTTGAACCGTTTGGTGCCCAGCAAAGTGCATTATATGGAGAAAAATCCTGGAATGTTTTCATCAAAAACCTTAATTTCTTTTCGACTGAAGAAAGAAAGACATGGACATCTTGGATGACATGGGGGTGAGTAAATTAACAGCAAAAGTTTTTTTTAAAGTGAACTAATCCTTTAAAATGTGAAACTAATAGACTCATTACATGCAAAGTGAGATACTGCATGCCTTTATTTGTTATCATTTTGATGATTATGGCTTACATCTATATGAAAACCTTTTCACAATATCTAATTTTGAATTTGGGGTTTTCATAAGCTGTAAGCCATAATCATCACAATTATAACAAATAAAGGCTTGAAATATCTCACTTTGCATGTAATGAGTCCAGTGGCGGTTCTACATTGAATTACACCCAGGGCGAGACCCCCCTCGAGCGCCCCCCCCCCCCTTTTCATGAAATAGTGTTTTTAAAGTGAAAGTGGCCGAGAGCTACTTATGTAACACAATACTTAAATCTCTTAAATAATGTCTCATAACTCTCATATTAACAACTATCCAAACTGTTTTAGACCAAAATAGCTTTTGTAGGCCTATGTCACCCTTAAATGTCAGAGAAAAGAACAGAATCAGAGATTATTTTTTATAGAAAATTGTACTTTGGGTAATGCTTTAGATTACAGCCCGGAAAGTACTGCGTAATTAAAGCGATTTTACAGCGTAACCTTTGGTAATTATAGTGTACCTATAACGTACTTACAATATTAGTATAAGGGAACAATATTTTAAGCTTGGGGAATAAAGGGGTAACAACCAGGAGAATTAAACAATTATTTATACTGTAAGTATTAAAGAACTAATGGGTGCTTATTCTACTATTATGATATAACAATCTTACATTTGAGAGCAATTTAGCAAGAACATACCTTTTTGAAATAATGGTGAACCAGTACATACTGTTTAGGCTTTTTAAAAATTACAGGGTACATATCTATGCATTTATAAAGTAATCTTTTTAACAAAAGTGCACTGAAAACAAAAACTATTGCAACTTTTGCTTAAATATTGGGGAAAGATACTCTTGTTTCATGTTGTGGTGCTTGTTACCCTCTTGTTCCATGTAGTTACAGGATAAGTGTGACGTTGCGGGCTGTAAATTAAAGTGGTGCTTTTTACCCTCTTGTTCCATGTAGTTACAGGGTAAGTACAATAAAAATGCATACACACAATCTTATATAACTGACTCGGAAACCTTTATTTATTATACAAGCACCACTTACCCTGTAACCACATCTGCACTTTTGCTATAAAAATATATATATATAAATATATATATTTTTATAAATGCATAGATATACCCTGTCATTTTTAAAAAGCCTATACAGTATGTATTGCCTTGGTACACAATTATTACAAAAAGGTACGCAGTGTATGTTCTTGCTAAATTGCTCCCAAATGTAAGATTGTTGTATCATAATAGTAGAATAAGTACCCCTTAGTTCTATAATACTTACAGTATAAATATTTTTTTTATTTCTCCTGGTTGTTATACTTACATCTAAGTACTTTATAGGTACACAATAATTACAGAAATTTACACTGTAAATTCCTCTTAATTACACAGTACTTTCCGGGCTGTAATCTAAAGCGTTACCGTACTTTGCATATTATAGGCTAACTGTAAAAACACATAATTATAGTTGATTTAATCATAACTAGAGATGAAATGGTATGAAAATTTCATTTCATGAATATAGTGACCAAAATGACCACGGTTAAACACAGAATCTTGTTTAAAAAGTAGGCCTACTAATACACAATGAAATCAATTCACCAAGTTAATAACATTAAAGACGATGGCCAGATTTGTCTTTGTCTTTTATGTTATCTACTAACATGTAGGCTACACGTTCAAATAAAGTTTTGAGAAAAAAGGTTTTATAAAAAGATAAACCTCACATAGTTCAGCCTTTAAATCAGTTTTATAAAAAGATTGATTTAAAAAAGATAAATTACTGACATTTACAATGCACATTAGCTTATCTTTTATTATTAATAGTCAAATTCGGTCCGATTTTCCCATGGTGTCTGTCGTTGCTATGCAACCATGCACTGCGCTCTCCACAACGACAAAGAAGTTTTAGTAGCTAATGGATTTCCACCACCGAAAAACGCTTGCTGTAGCTCTGCTACAAGATTTATTTACGGAGAAGAGAAAAACACCCACGTGTTTGGGTGCACCCCCATACTGAAAAGTTAACTTTTTTTTATCTCTCTGCCCCTGGAAAAAATGAGCGCATCGCTTCAATTATGAGCGCGCTTCCCTGTGCGCCTACATTTGAAATAACGAAGTCGAGCGCGCAAAAGACGCGATATGTGAACGGCCCCTTGGTGAGCTTAGAGCTACCTCCAATCAGAGACCCCCTCGACATAGCTTCTGTGCACGGCACCTTCTCAGCAAGCAGGGGCGCCATTGCCAATAATTGAATTGAAATGATAGAAAATAGAAAACCAATTCGCGGCGCAGAGGATTTTTTTTTAACTGCTCGTGCCGCCCCCCATATGTGACATGAAAAAATGCCGTCCCGGGCGACTGCCCTGTTCGCCCGTGCCTAAAACCGCTACTGAATGAGTCTATATATATTAGTTTCACCTTTTAAGTTGAATTACTGAAATAAATTAACTTTTGCACAATATTCAAATTTTTCGAGTTTCACCTGTATATATATACACTCACCGGCCACTTTATTAGGTACCCCATGCTAGTAACGGGTTGGACCCCCTTTTGCCTTCAGAACTGCCTCAATTCTTCGTGGCATAGATTCAACAAGGTGCTGGAAGCATTCCTCAGGGAGTTTGGTCCATATTGACATGATGGCATCACACAGTTGCCGCAGATTTGTCGGCTGCACATCCATGATGCGAATCTCCCGTTCCACCACATCCCAAAGATGCTCTATTGGGTTGAGATCTGGTGACTGTGGAGGCCATTTTAGTACAGTGAACTCATTGTCATGTTCAAGAAACCAATTTGAAATGATTAGAGCTTTGTGACATGGTGGAAGTAGCCATCAGAGGATGGGTACATGGTGGCCATAAAGGGATGGACATGGTCAGAAACAATGCTCAGGTAGGCCGTGGCATTTAAACGATGCCCAATTGGCACTAAGGGGCCTAAAGTGTGCCAGGAAAACATCCCCCACACCATTACACCACCACCACCAGCCTGCACAGTGGTAACAAGGCATGATGGTTCCATGTTCTCATTCTGTTTACGCCAAATTCTGACTCTAACATCTGAATGTTTCAACAGAAATCGAGACTCATCAGACCAGGCAACATTTTTCCAGTCTTCAACTGTTCAATTTTGGTGAGCTCTTGCAAATTGTAGCCTCTTTTTCCTATTTGTAGTGGAGATGAGTGGTACCCGGTGGAGTCTTCTGCTGTTGTAGCCCATCCGCCTCAAGGTTGTGCGTGTTGTGGCTTCACAAATGCTTTGCTGCATACCTCGGTTGTAACGAGTGGTTATTTCAGTCACTGTTGCCCTTCTATCAGCTCGAACCAGTCTGGCCATTCTCCTCTGACCTCTGGCATCAACAAGGCATTTCCGCCCACAGAACTGCCGCTCACTGGATGTTTTTTCTTTTTCGGACCATTCTCTGTAAACCCTAGAGATGGTTGTGCGTGAAAATCCCAGTAGATTAACAGTTTCTGAAATACTCAGACCAGCCCTTCTGGCACCAACAATCATGCCACGTTCAAAGTCACTCAAATCAACTTTCTTCCCCATACTGATGCTCGGTTTGAACTGCAGGAGATTGTCTTGACCATGTCTACATGCCTAAATGCACTGAGTTGCCGCCATGTGATTGGCTGCTTAGAAATTAAGTGTTAACGAGCAGTTGGACAGGTGTACCTAATAAAGTGGCCGGTGAGTGTATATATATTTGTTTCTTTATTTACTTATTTAAATAATTGTATTTATTTATTTATCTATTATTTAAAATTATTTATCTAAACTGATTTATGTTTGTTTATTTATTTAAATTGTATTTATTATGTAACATTTTTTGTTTGTATAAATAATATAACTAAATTGATTTATTTAAATTATTTATTTTAAATTATGTATTTTTTTATTTAATCATTTAAAAAGATTTATCTAAAATTCTTTGTTTGTTTGTAAAACTATTTATTGTCTACAATTTACTAAACTTTTAGTTTCAAATCAGAGTTTGTATGAATTTATCTCAGAGCTGAATTGTTTGGCTCCTGGCTTTAAATTCTTTATTGATGAACTTTCTTCTGTCCTTCTTAATATTTTCTCCTCATAAGTTTAAGAAAACTCGCATGTTGGCATTCTCGGACTTTCTCTCACACACTGTATGATCCAGTGGCGTGTCCACGGGTCTACAGGCCTGATGTTCAGATTCATGGACCTCATCGAGATGAAATCTCGGCCCGCTGCATGATTGCCTTCCACTGGCCAGAGAGCTTTAGCTCGTCCACATCTGTCATGACTACCGTAAGCCAGACACAAACACCCACACATCTGAGCAACATTACATCGCTCTGATGCTGGATTATACACTAGCAAATGAAGACGGAGAACTCTTCAAACCTGGAAATCAAGCAAGACAAAGTCAAAGCAAGCTGAAAGTGAAATATTCAGTTGAATGCTCCTTATATCCAATGATGTGATGAGTCCTTGACATTTAAAGAAAAGATGATAAAAAGGCACAAAACAAAAATGATTTAGTATGCTGCATGTTCCCATACTGTAATTAACAGAATACTGAAGGTTTTAGATCGATAAAACTACGGTTAGAGTGTAATACATATAAGCTTAATAATACACACAAATTATTTTACTGTAAATAAAACAATTTCATTTTTGCACATTATTCATCTCATTACATTTTAATGAGATATGGGCTTTTTTTTAAATAAACAATGTTAATTATTTATATTTTATAAATAGATTTTTTTTTTAAATAATATTTTTATCTTGGTCTCTAAAAATGACCATAAAGTGACAAATAAAATGTGTCCAACAGAGCAAATAAAGCAAATCCTTAAAATCTCAAAAACGTTTTACATTGAACGAGACCATTGCAAATCTGAGACAAATGCCATCAGTTTTAAAGCTAATCTTTGAGAGCTTCAGTTCAGACTGTTGTAAAGGTCCACAAAGCTAATAGCTTTCATTGAAGCTTTCAATGTGACACTATTATTCAAAACATCGTTCAGCTCAAACCACGTGTCTTGAGTGACATTGGGAAGAGTTTTAAGGGTTTTGTGTCCTCTAGTGACGCACAACAGACCCTGCGATGTGTTAATTAATGGGTTTTTTTTTATGAATCTCTCAACTCATTATCACCAAAGACAGGAAATAAACTTCAGTGGGGTTAGTAGCAAAAACACATCAAACAGAGAACAAAGACATGAAGAGCATATGAAGGACATGCGGTTTCAGGGTCTCCATTTAGATGCTTTGTCTGTTAGAAGTCGTCTATTATATGTTAATCTAGTGTGTGTGTGTGTAAATAACTTGTTCATTTGCAGTATACTTCATATCTACATGCTGTGTGTGATTTTGTTTTAAAATAGTCAGATATCTGTACAGTACGGTGGCTGAAGAAAACATGCAACAACACCAGCAGATTATGAAAATATCTTAATAATTTTGACAACACGAGCTGCAAATACTCACATCGCAACCAAATACAGAAACGCCCCAAATACAACAGAAGGCAACCAAATACAGAAACAAGCCGCAAATACTCACAATGCAACCAAATACAGTAACATGCTGCAAATACTCACAATGCAACCAAATACAGAAACAAGCCGCAAATACTCACAATGCAACCAAATACAGTAACATGCTGCAAATACTCACAACGCAACCAAATACAGTAACATGCTGCAAATACTCACAACGCAACCAAATGCAGTAACATGCTGCAAATACTCACAATAAAAACCAAATACAGTAACATGCTACAAATACTCACAACGCAACCAAATACAGTAACATGCTGCAAACACTCACAACACAAGCAAATACAGTAACATGCTGCAAATCATTACAATGCAACCAAATACAGAAACATGCTGCAAATACTCACAACCCAACCAAATACAGTAACATGCTGCAAATACTCACAACCCAACCAAATACAGTAACATGCTGCAAATACTCACAACCCAACCAAGTACAGAAACATGCTGCAAATACTCACAACACAACCAAATACAGTAGCATGCTGCAAATATACTCACAACGCAACCAAATACAGTAACATGCTGCAAATACAGTAAGATGCTACAAATACTCACAATGCAACCACATACAGAAACATGCTGCAAATATTCACAACTCAACCAAATACAGTAACATGCTACAAATACTCACAACGCAACCAAATACAGTAACATGCTGCAAATACTCACAACGCAACCAAATACAGTAACATGCTGCAAATACTCACAACGCAACCAAATACAGTAACATGCTGCAAATACTCACAATGCAACCAAATACAAAAATACACTGCAAATACTCACAATGCAACCAAATACAGTAACATGCTGCAAATACTCACAACCCAACCAAATACAGTAACATGCTGCAAATACTCACAACCCAACCAAATACAGAAACATGCTGCAAATACTCACAACACAACCAAATACAGTAACATGCTGCAAATATACTCACAACGCAACCAAATACAGTAACATGCTGCAAATACAGTAAGATGCTACAAATACTCACAATGCAACCACATACAGAAACATGCTGCAAATATTCACAACTCAACCAAATACAGTAACATGCTACAAATACTCACAACGCAACCAAATACAGTAACATGCTGCAAATACTCACAACGCAACCAAATACAGTAACATGCTGCAAATACTCACAACGCAACCAAATACAGTAACATGCTGCAAATACTCACAACACAACCAAATACAGTAACATGCTGCAAATACTCACAACTCAACCAAATACAGTAACATGCTGCAAATACTCACAACGCAACCAAATACAGTAACATGCTGCAAATACTCACAACGCAACCAAATACAGTAACATGCTGCAAATACTCACAATGCAACCAAATACAAAAATACACTGCTAATACTCACAAATGCAACCAAATTTAGAAACACGCTGCAAATACTTACAACACAACCAAATACAGTAACATGCTGCAAATACTCACAACCCAACCAAATACAGTAACATGCTGCAAATACTCACAACCCAACCAAATACAGAAACATGCTGCAAATACTCACAACACAACCAAATACAGTAACATGCTGCAAATATACTCACAACGCAACCAAATACAGTAACATGCTGCAAATACAGTAAGATGCTACAAATACTCACAATGCAACCAAATACAGAAACATGCTGCAAATACTCACAACTCAACCAAATACAGTAACATGCTACAAATACTCACAACGCAACCAAATACAGTAACATGCTGCAAATACTCACAACGCAACCAAATACAGTAACATGCTGCAAATACTCACAACACAACCAAATATAGAAACGCACTGTGAATACTCACAACGCAACCAAATACAGTAACATGCTGCAAATACTCACAACGCAACCAAATACAGTAACATGCTGCAAATACTCACAACTCAACCAAATACAGTAACATGCTGCAAATACTCACAACTCAACCAAATACAGTAACATGCTGCAAATACTCACAACACAACCAAATATAGAAACGCACTGTGAATACTCACAACGCAACCAAATACAGTAACATGCTGCAAATACTCACAACGCAACCAAATACAGTAACATGCTGCAAATACTCACAACTCAACCAAATACAGTAACATGCTGCAAATACTCACAATGCAACCAAATACAAAAATACACTGCAAATACTCACAAATGCAACCAAATTTAGAAACACGCTGCAAATACTTACAACACAACCAAATACAGAAACGCCCAAAAACTCTCAACGCAAACAGAATCAGAAACAAGCTGCAAATACAACAGAACGCAGCCACATGCAGAAACGCGCTGATAATACTCAGAAATACTCACAATGCAACCAAATACAGAAACACACTACAAATACTCACAACTCAACCAAATGCAGAAACGCCAGCGCGTGTGTTGTCAAACTGATGAAGTTTTTTTTCCA
This sequence comes from Rhinichthys klamathensis goyatoka, assembly GCF_029890125.1. Taxonomy (NCBI): domain Eukaryota; kingdom Metazoa; phylum Chordata; class Actinopteri; order Cypriniformes; family Leuciscidae; genus Rhinichthys; species Rhinichthys klamathensis. The sequence goes on along the minus strand of NW_026606890.1, from coordinate 816,106 downwards.
TTTGCATGCGTTTTCTTCAGTTGCAGTGCATTGAGCTCTCTCGGCTACCCTATTAAGCCATACAATGATAAAAAAATCTCCAGGCCTCACATCTTATTTGATAAATAAACAACAATAAATAAAGAATCCCTCACAGAGAGAGTCTTTGTCAGACTACGAATGCTGAAAATCTTGAGGGGTGAAATATCCACACAGATATTAAATCAAGAGGTCTCACGGCACTCAAGACAAATGTTAACAGCACTTTAGTGCAAAGCCATTCCACTGTACGGTGTCAACAGATGCAAACAATTTACACTGTCGTAAAAACCACAAGCTATTTTATCCTCTGGTCATTTCTGCATAGAATGAACTTTAATCCAGCATCATAAATATGCCCTCAGACTCCAGTAATGTGGTCGTTTCTTTACAAAGATCTTACTGGTTGAGAAAATACTGTGCATAAAATATATATATTGATTGTTTGCAAGACTAATTTAGTGAGTATTATGACATTAAAAAATTTCAAGCACACTGACATATTTCAGACAATCATCTATATATTGATAAGCATATGACAAGAACACATGTACAATAATATAGGTTTGTGATGTGGTAAATTACATTATATGTTGTAATTTTATATTAATTTAAATAAGTCATTTTAAATGTTAGTCATGCACAGTAACTGACTTTAAAAATCATCCCGTCCTAAGAAATATTCACTGTAGTGTAGAGTTCCTATTTAATGAATCTTTTATAGTTTCCAACACATCATGTCATGTCTGCAGCAGCTTTGAGGTTGGATCTTTCGTCCTTGACCACTGAGACACATATTTATGGTGCTGTGAGCAAAGTGCGGAGGAAATGAGACACTACACAGGCCTACAAAATCGCCTAGTCCCTTGCGGCCCTGAAGCTGTTTTACCGCTCGTTTACAGTCGTTCCTCTGCAGACTCGACGCCTCTTCACCGCGTGCACGGCTGGAGGGCGCGCGTGCGTCTGTTCTCGGTCGTTCAGGTCAAATCGTGTTTCTGTTCTGGAACCACAGGCAAAGCTGACAAAAAAAGAACGAAAGTTTTTTTTTTTTTTTTTTTTTTCAACATATTGTCAAGTTGATCGTTTTTGAGCCACAAAAATATATTAATCATATTTTATAGGCTACTTACAATAAGTATTAATGTTTCATTTTATAAAGTAAGTAGGCTACATTTGAATTTATGTATAATAATTTTACAAAAAAAGTATACACAATAAATATATAAATTATAATTTCAACTAAACAAATAATTTAACCAAATTATTGTAACACAACAATATCATTATTTGACAAAAAAAAAATATGTATATATATATAAAGTAGAAATTACTTTACATACATATATATTAAAATTTCAAATAAATGCATTTAGGAATATATTACAACAATATCAGCACTATATATATAGGCTATATATATATATATATGATTAAATTATATTTTATATATTACATTTACATATAAATTAAATTACATTTTAGTAAAATATGAATATATTTTACAAAAAAGTATTATAAATATATAAAATATAAATTACTTTAAACATTTATATATATATATATATTCAAATAATCAATTAAATTCATTATGTAATATATTACAAATTATATTAGCATTATATATATATTTATATTATACATAATATAATATATTTATATATAATGCTGCATTATAGAAGTTATATAATAAATGATAAATGTTAATAATTTACATAATATATAAATTGATAAATATATCAATGTAATTAAACGAAATATATAAATATAAATTAATTAAAATAATTTAATTGAATAAATGTTGTGTAATATAATAAAGCATTAATATATATATATATATATATATATATATATATATATATTATACATAATATAATATATTTATATATAATGCTGCATTATAGAAGTTATATAATAAATGATAAATGTTAATAATTTACATAATATATAAATTGATAAATATATCAATGTAATTAAATGAAATATATAAATATAAATTAATTAAAATAATTTAATTGAATAAATGTTGTGTAATATAATAAAGCATTAATATATATATATATATATATATATAAATGTATTTATAATAATATATATTAATATATATATATATATATATATATATATATATATATATATATATATATATATATATATACATAACATTTGAAGTGGATCAAAACCTTTCATCAAAGTTATACATGAATTTTGAACAATACCCATTCTTATCTTGACAACTTTGATGAAGTTTTTTGATCCACTTCAAATGCTGACAGTATATATATATATATATATATAGAAAGTCTTTCTTATTTATCATTTGGTATGACAAAAAAGCCCAAGATTTCCTCATTAACATAGCAGGCCTTGAAACAAATAGACCATGTCATAACATGTTGTCAGAAGTATTAGCACAAAGAAACATGGTGACTGACTCCAGTGCACAACAATGCATCGCAGGCTGTCAGAAGGTTATAACAATAGTCATTCACTCCTGCTCGTGTCCCCTTCAGCACTGAACACACACACACACACACTGGCCTCTCCGGTGACTCTCGGTGGGCGGCTGTGTGTTCGTGCCACTGGCACAGAGTGGGAACGACTCCCACATCCCACCACAACACCTGGAAGGCGCTCTGTCATCGTGTATCATCTGTCTACGTGAGATATTTGAGTGTGTGCCACCCTTTATTTACCCACATAATAATCCTCTGGGTTTAAATGCTCTATAAAACCTGGAATTACATAAATTCCATATATCAATACAGGCAAAAACAAACATTAGTCAGCATGCAAAGGCTGTTTTAAGATATAAATATATTTTTCAGAAGGATAACTATGACCTTTATTACTATGATAGTTTGTTTGCAATGTCCGTGTAGTTGGTGAAACGTTCTCGCACGCGAGGGGAAATAGAGCGGTGTTGTTAGCATCTGTTGTTTTCCAGTATCAGTTTATATAATAAAAATTTAGGCCAAAAAGTTGTAGGAGCCATGGTTATAAATGTCTGAATGTATTGCATTAGATCCAGGGTTTCGCATTGAGCACAGATAGGCCTACAGATTCTTGCTTTCATATTTTATCACCTAATAATGGATAATCATGGTGACTTTAAGTGTCTAAATAACTTTTAGAGCTGTACTTTAGGACACATGGTATTTCCAGCAGCATGTATATATTATTTGTAACCATTTGACTTTGTGCTGCGTCACTTTCCTTTGAGCCAAGAACAGATTAGCTGTTCTATTCCCGGAAAACAGCAATTTAGACTGTCTGGGATTAACCCCATCCAGGAGCTGAAAGGATACGGATCGGAAGAGCCAGTCAATGGGATTCCTTTACAATTGTTTTACAGCATTCTTTCACATGCGGGCAAAATAGTCCATTCTGTTGGAAATTACATCACAATACACATTTACATCATCATAGATTTTAATATATAAATATGGGCTATCAATGTAACAAAAAAGTTGCTGCCTTAAATGTTTAAGTATACACTCAACTTCGATGTTTAAGTCATTTCAACTTAAATTACATTAAACTGACTTAAAAACAATGAGTTAAATCTTGCATAACATAAAAAAGTTGAAAATTGCTTAAGTTATATTGATAAGTTAAAGCAATGTAAAAACATTATGTTTCATAACTTATTGATCATACCATTTTTACTGGTCAAAAGTTTGGAATAATTAAGATGCTTTTGGGGGAAAAAAATATTTTACTCTCACCAAGGCTGCATATTTGCATCCATATACAGTAATATTGTGAAATATTATTACATTTTTTTTTTTATCAGGGACAATGGACAGTAAAGAACTGTCCCAGAATTAGCTACAGAGCTAAATTTCATCTGCAGTCCCTGGGCAGGAAAGTACCAAATCACATTACATACAATAAAATCCCCTAACAAATGGGAAATATGCAAGATATTATACACCACTTAACATTAAAACCGCAATCTTAATTAATACCAATTATACCTCCAAATATACATCCTACAAAACATCACACAATGTTACAAAATCATTCCCCCGAAATTGTATGAATTTAAATTAAATTCATTAATGTTCTTTTGAGATTATGCATATATACATATTGTTATAGTTTTTCTTTCAGGTGTAAATGCTGAGTTTATTCTTAAATGAAGTTGAATGTCCCAGAGCCATGACTTACAGTAATACAGTCTGGAGTGAGAATATATCAAGTCTGCTTTTTAAAAGCTGTCAGCTGAAGACGCTCGGTCACGTGTGTGTCTGGCGGTCAGGCGACACTGGGGCACGTGCCAGCTGAGACGGACTGTACGGGATTTTAGAAGTGGGTCAGATGATCTGTCAGCCGACACAAACGGGACACCGTGTCCTGCTCGTCTCTGCTCTGTCTCAACTGGCACACCTCTGTATCACTAGTACTCAAACTGATCTTCTTTTACACCGGGGTTACTAGTCAAAATACAGCTTTATATGTTTACATCAGGGGTTCTCAGCTCGGGCCCTTGAGATCCACTTTCCTGCAGAGTTTACCTCCAACTCAGCTACCTGCAACTTTCTATTAACCCTGAAGACCCTGATTGGCTTGTTCAGGTGTGTTTGATATATATATATATATATATTTAAATAATTGTGGAAATATTGTATATAATTTTAAGTATACATACTGTTATATGATCCCCATGTCTTGACAGGACTTTTGTTATACTTACTGTCCCGAGTGCCATGTTTGTAGTATGTTGTAGTTTTTCATGTTGCTTGTTTCCAGGTGTGCTCAGTTCTGTTCTACTTTTGTTTTATTTTGGATCCTGAGTTATTGTGTTTGCTGATTTCTATTATTATTATTATCATCTGTAATAAATACCCTGCATACAGATCCTCTCCGCGCTTTGAGTTGATCCGTGTGTTACACATACATATCCTACATGTTAAGGCTGTCAAAATGAAATTTTTAATGTGTTAAACTGAAAGAAAATTATTTAATGCAATTAACAAATTTGTACTGGTGCTCTGTCTGCGAATGAGTTAAAAAGTGTTAAATGAACGTAAAGAGGTAAAATAGGATGCGTGTCAGATCCGCGTCATGTGCGTCAATTTTGAACGTGACATCAGCCTAATAAACCCACTGCTGTCCAAAAAAAGAGAAAGAGAAATCGCTCACTGTACTTGACTGAACAACTTTTGTAGTTTTAATACGTTTTAATCTATATTAAATTTATAATTTATGCAGTGAAGATTTGATTATTTAATTTCTATAGGCCTACCCGAATGGCTATAATTAAAGGGGTCCTATTATATTTTTCCACTTTTTCAACTTTAGTTAGAGTGTGTAATGATGTTTGAGCATAAAAAAGATCTGCCAGGTCACAAAACTCAAAGTCCACTCACTAAAAAAAAAAAAGGTTTTGTGGCACTGTTCTTTTTCAGTAGCACCTCAATGCAGTACATGAGATCCACGGGGAGGAGTTGGATCAAGATCCAAGGGGTGGAGATGGGTAGGATTAGGGGTGGGTTTAGGGATCAGGGGGCGGAGATGGGTAGGATTAGGGGTGGGGTTAGGGATCAGGGGGCGGAGATGGGTAGGATTAGGGGTGGGTTTAGGGATCAGGGGGCGGAGATGGGTAGGATTAGGGGTGTGGTTAGGGATCAGGGGGCGGAGATGGGTAGGATTAGGGGTGGGTTTAGGGATCAGGGGGCGGAGATGGGTAGGATTAGGGGTGGGGTTAGGGATCAGGGCGTGGAGATGGGTAGGATTAGGGGTGGGTTTAGGATCAGGGGGCGGAGATGGGTAGGATTAGGGGTGGGGTTAGGGATCAGGGGGCGGAGATGGGTAGGATTAGGGGTGGGTTTAGGGATCAGGGGGTGGAGATGGGTAGGATTAGGGGTGGGGTTAGGGATCAGGGGGCGGAGATGGGTAGGATTAGGGGTGGGTTTAGGGATCAGGGGGCGGAGATGGGTAGGATTAGGGGTGGGGTTAGGGATCAGGGCGTGGAGATGGGTAGGATTAGGGGTGGGGTTAGGGATCAGGGCGTGGAGATGGGTAGGATTAGGGGTGGGGTTAGGATCAGGGGGCGGAGATGGGTAGGATTAGGGGTGGGTTTAGGGATCAGGGGGCGGAGATGGGTAGGTTTAGGGGTGGGGTTAGGGATCAGGGTGTGGAGATGGGTAGGATTAGGGCTGGGGTTAGGATCAGGGGGCGTGGAGATGGGTAGGATTAGGGGTGGGGTTAGGGATCAGGGGGCGGAGATGGGTAGGTTTAGGGATCAGGGGGCGGAGATGGGTAGGATTAGGGGTGGGGTTAGGGATCAGGGCGTGGAGATGGGTAGGATTAGGGGTGGGGTTAGGATCAGGGGGCGGAGATGGGTAGGGTTAGGGGTTTGTTTAGGGATCAGGGGGTGGAGATAGGTAGGTTTAGGTATATGTAAGGTGGGAGGAGTTGGATCTGGATCCGACTCCTCCCCGTGGATTTCATGTACTGCATTGAGAACCATCTCTTCTTTTTACCCAAATATTTTGATGTTTTATTTACAGAATCCCCTCTTCAAGAACTACAACGTGTTTTTCCCGGATCTTATGAAGTCATAATGTTCCTCATTTAAATAATTTCCGCCCACGGTTGTCGAGGCCTGGTTGAGCTGCGCTAGAGAAGTTAAAGAGTGTTGTCGCTGTTTTTCCACCCCGGTAAAAGTTTGTACTAGGCTGACGAACTTAAGCCCCTTTCACACAGCGCGTTGATCCCGGGAAATTACCAGAACGCCTTCTGTGTGAACGCAAACACGACCCGGGATTGATGCCGGGATCGATGCCGCGTTGGGGACCTAGTAACATTGCCGGGATCAGTCCCGGAACGTGCGCCGTGTGAACAAAAGCCGTAATGCCGTGTCGTAATGATGACGCTGAAGTGAAGTGAAAGCAGGCTAGTGAAACGGTACGTAATGCGGTAGTTTATGATCGAATCAGAGAAAAAAAAATCCAAAAGCATGGTTACTCCAGAGAGAAATCGCAGCTCATAAGCAAACTATACACGCTGCTGAGACATTACATGTCACATCGATGTCACGTGTCTTTACGGGATTTTTACGGGTTGTGTGTGTGAACGCACTCTCTGATTCCGGAAAATCACTGGCAGTGTGAATGAACCAAAATCAAACGAGCTGGGTCAAATCCCGGGTCGCTTAATCCGTGTATTTTCCGGAATCTCTGTGTGAAAGGGGCTTTAGAGTGGTTAAAATGTATTGTTACTACTGTTCCTAAACATTTTAACTTCAGTGTTTGTCTGTGCGCTGCACATTTTACAGAGAACAGCTTGAGCTTCCAGAAAGTGTAGGCTACAATGCAGGCTATACGCATGCTTCTCCTGAAAGCGTTCCCCTTTTGTTGGGACAATCTGTTGTTTATGGATCACAACTTGTAAGTAAATATGTCTTATTATTTGTAGTTGTGTTTTCTATTAACAGTTTCAATTATAAGTTTTATGTAGTTGCTATGATAGCTATGATGTAAACGGCTAGCCTGCCAACTAACATTACAGTATTGATGTAGTGTTTACTAGCTTTTGTAAAGCTCTTGCTTTTGTAAGTACTGTTCACTGCCCCTTAGGAAAATAATCTATTACTGTTTGTATTACCATAGTTTAAGTCTTTCCACTCTAGAAACAAACATACCACTCTGAAGCGCCCTGTGAAATTCATGCTTGCAAAGTCCGTGCATAAAATCCGTTCTGGACGATCCTCTTGTTCGTTAACATTGTCTGGGTCTGAATCGTGCTCGAAATGTTTAGAAATTGACGCCGCCATAAATATTCACATCTGAGTAGAGCTCCCCGTTATGAAGGGGACATTTCCCGAACACGCGCTGAGCGCTGCCAATCACAACACACTGGGCCAGCCAACCAATCACAGCACATATGGTATTTCGGAAGTGGTAGGCGGAGTTTCCTTTGCAGCGCCTCATATGCATTTAACGGTTCTACGCACTACGCAGCAGTTCGCGCAAGTCTTCAAACGAGCAGCAGGTAACGTTAAAGCTAATACGGAAAATTACATTTATCCTACGATCACCATGCTACTCTAAAAGTTGCGGCAGCAAGCGAGTTATTCTTAACTATAATAAAAGTATAACTCGATTTCAGACGCATTCTGAGTGACAATGTTTTTCGTTTTTATCCAAGGAATAAAAGTGCAAGGGGAAATACATCTAGTTAAATGAAATCTTAAGTCAATGTCCAACTCTAAATTGTAAGGAACTTTTATCTTTGATTTCATTGTAACGCTTTACAATAAGGTTCATTTGTTCATTACTCATGTATGAACTAGCATGAACTAACCATGAGCAACACATTTGTTACTGTATCTTAGTTAATAATACAACTGTTAATTGTTTATTCATGTTATGTCACAGTCAGTGCATTAACTAATGATAACAAATACAACTTTTGATTTTAATGTTTGAGTAAATGCTGAAATTAATATTAACTAAGATTAATAAATGCTGTAGAAGTGCAGTTCATTATTAGCTAATGCTAACTAATTTAACTAATGAAACCTTACTGTAAAGTGTTACTGATTCATGATAGCTAACACGGTTTTTCATACATATAATATACATACATTAAGTTTACAACATCAACAAAACTAAAAATTAGTTTTCCATAAAATTATTAATTTTACCTTCTTGATTCTCACTGTTTTGTTTGGTAAAGTAAATAATATTTAGTAATATTATCATAATTTCCCTATTTTCATTTGATGTGTTATGCATTCTAATAATTGTAAAAACATATTTTCTTAGAAGGCCAAGGAAAGAAAGAATAAAAAAAAAAAATCAAGGAACTCTATGATGCAGCCAAAGGAAGCATCCCTCTCACAAGTTGGCTGAATAGAGAGAATAAAAATGCAGGTACTGTTAAATTAAATATAAAAAAAAATTAGTGCCCTTTTTGGTCCCTCCGCCCCTGCCCCTGAGGAGGTCTGTGCACGCCACTGATACTGTTAGTATATAGGCTATGTAGTAAGTATTATATAGTACTATATTATACAGTATATACAGTAGCCTATATATGCTATATATTAGTAAAATTTGTAATCGATTAAAAAATTAATTAAAAATGAAATTAGAGTAAAGGTCATTTTCATCAGAATGGACGGTTACGCCCCTAAATGAAAAGTTAGTGTACTTGTTATAAAGAGAAAAAAGTGTCATTAAAAAAACTTAAATATAAGGCATGACGTGTGAAGAAAACAACAACAACACCAAAAATATATAGGCCTATATGTATGAAGCTATGTATACAGAGTTTAATAATGTTCAAACACAGATGTATACATGAAATTTCGACTGTTTAATGGATCCCCAAGTCTGGTCATTTACGAGTGTGTCACGCACACTCTCGGTGTGAAAGGAGTGTGTTGTCCATTAGTTTTTACCTTTCAGCTCTCCGCACTTCTCCAGCCCCTCAAAGCTTCGGCTCTTTTGTGATTGTCACGGTGACTCAACATGAGATGAGAGATCGAGACTGATGTCTGTCCTCCTCTTGAAGCTCATTAAAAGGAAAGGTGGACTGGTGTTTATTGTGGGTTTTTTTTGTGTGTTTTTTTTTGGTGCATTTTAATCCACGTCCGTTTATTAGCGAGATCAATGCTGGTTCTTTTAGTTACACCCTTGAGAGAGAGATAAACACATACTGTATGTTCTTAATGTGTTGATGGAGTCTTTTGTGATGGTGTCATAAAAGGCGATAAGAAGAAAGTCTCTTTCGATCCCAAATCATCCACCTTTCTGATCTCTTTCTCCCTGTATCTCTTAACTCACAATGCAAAGTAAATGAGAGACTGAATACAAAGGATCTCCTGAGGTTTCCTGGCAGAATGTATTGAACTCATTGAGATTCTCATTGTCTGATTCCCCTGCATCTTCGTAAAGCACGTATAGAGAGCGAGAGCTAATGATTCATCTTCATAAACATAAACAAGCTCCAATTAATTTGATATTTAGCCAGATAATGAAGACCGAGGAGGATCTCGGTGATGAAGAAACACAACAAAAAGAGTTCAAAGACCCGCTCATCAACAAGATGCATGTGGGGAATCGTCTTATTCTGATATTTTCACTCGTTTCATCTTCTGTTTTACCAACTCAAAACACAAATGTGTTCCTTTTAAGTCATACAGTATACCATTTATTATTTAGCCTTATCTTTAATATTAACGTCACTCAATAAAGTTTTCACGTAGAAAACTATGAAGGCCTGTATGTCTCCGTAAAAAATATAGACGTAATTTGTGAAAGTTTAAATTAGACTTTGTAGTGAACGAGTGCATTAGATTAAATGAAAGTGACTGTGAAGACATTTCAAATGTTACAAAAGATTTATATTTCAAATAAATGCTGTGCTTTTGAACTTTGTATTCATAAAAGAATCATAGAAAACACTCATAGAAAAAATGGTTCTCGACTCAATTTTAACGCTTTCAAGGAGAAGTGTCTTAAATTATTCCATTATACTTTCATGTTTAATTCTATTTTTTCTATTGATAATGTATGTTTACGAGCGGTTTAATTCACAAAATTGTATTAAAATTAAGAATGAATTAAAACAAAAAAATAATTCAATTAAATCCATAAAATGATCACATGATTAGAACCCCTTAAAGATTCTATGTATTAGGTGTCTGACGGAACCCTTTAAGGTTCCATATAGAACCTTTTCTTCTAAGAATGTATCTTTGGTTTTCACAACTGTTTTCAACATTGACAATAATCAGAAATGCATCTATGATTTCTGAAGGATCATGTGACACTGAAGACTAATGGAGTGAAATACGGTTAAAACGATAAATACTGCTGTTTTTCATCTAAAATCCTTAATTAGATGTCAGAAACACCAAATAAACCTGAACAGCACAAGTAATAATTCGCAAAGTTTCAGGGCAGCGTTGAACTAACAGACAAGAGTGAGCAAATCTCATTCACACATCTGCCCTGATGTGCTGCAGTCGTCAAGGTAATAACACCATCCAATCGCAGCAGCTCTTAAAGGAAAAGTACATCATTCTGCTCGAGCACTTCCTGCAGAGTAGAGCATGACATACAAAAACACTCAAGTCTCACTTCCTCGCTATGTGATTTTTGTGTTTACCTGCTCAGTTTCTGCAAATCCTCGGACGGTTCAACATTTCAGGAAACTGTTAGAAATAAAACACTTTTGTGTCCAGTCTTACTGAAAAGTTGTATGATGACTTTGTCCCTAGCGCCTATAATAACATTGTCTCTGTGTGTGTGTGTGTGTGTGCGTATGTGTGTGTGTTTGTTGGGTGGGGCTATAGATATGTTCAGTTATTATCAGTCTCCACCCATGTGTGTTCATGGTGTGTTTCGTATGTGGTTCAGCTGATCTAGGATCTGTTTCCTGCTCCCTCTCGTTCTCTCTCTCACTCAAGAAGTAAACCGTGTGCTTTTTATCTGATCATGTATTTTATTTTCAGTTTTTAGTCCAGAGCAGACATGACACAAATCCTAATTGACTCAATAATTTGCGACATTTTATCTTAAATCCATTCTAACAAGATGATTAGCCTACATTTACATATTGATTCATTTCAATATTCATTGTATAAAATAAATGATTTATAAAAAAGTTTAAATTATATATATATATATTTATATATAGGCTACATACATACATATACATATATATATTTCAAATTAATTTAAAAAAAATTGTATAGAGCTTTTCACAATACATATCGTTTCAAAGCAGCTTTACAGAAAATGCCACATTACAATATAGAGTGATCTGTTATCAGAGGTGACTGTGTCCAAGTTATGTATTTCAGAAATGTACATACCTGTATACAAATCAAAGCAGTTAGCTAATAATACATTAATTTAAGGCAGAAACAATGAGCGGAAGTGGACTAATTATTACAAGTTGTGAACATAATGAGTATAATATATAGATATGTTTCATTGGTGCATGTTGATTCAGAGTTTGCGTCAAATGAATTAGTCTTCGCAGGAGTTGGATCATCTGATGTCTTCATAAGAGTCTGGATGCAAACTGGACTGAAGTAATCTCTAGTTACCTCGGGATGGGTATCTCGAAGTAGAAATGGAAAAGCTAATGGAAAATAATCAGTGTAGCTGCTATTCATAACATTTCAAGCACAAGATAATTGTGTGTTTAATCTGATATAACTGTATAAGGTCTGAGCCCCGAACATCACCAGGAAGGCTATTCCAGAGTTTAGGAGCCAAATGTAAAACACTCTCCCTCCTTTAGTGGACTTAGATATGCTAAATACTACCAGAAGCCCAGAGTTGTGTGATCTTAAAGAGCGTGATGGATTGTAAGGCGATAGAAGATCAGTTAAACCATTTAGAGCCCTATAGATCAGTAGCAATACTTTATAATTGATACAGGACTTAAAGGCCATCTTTCAATTTAATTGTATAACTTAATTTATACAGAATCTTGTATGAAAATGTCAATTTAAAAAGACATGCATAAGAATACATATGTTTTACAACACCCACAGGCAGAAATTCAGGAAAAAGTGTACCTATTCTAAGCTAGGCTCAAAAAACCGCCCTTTTCCAGAGAACGCGTCATATGACGCAACGACAGGCAAACAAATAGGCGTTGCTGCCCTGGTTCTCAGTGTGGGTTTACGTAGTCTGAGAGGTGGTACAGAAAATAGAGCTTGTAGTTATCGTTATAACGTTAGTTGAGTTGGTTTGAATTGTCACAATGGTGAATTCTTGTGTTTGTTTTGGATGCAACCACTCCAACTTGTCTGGTCATCGGGTCCACCGATTTCCAAACAAGAAACACAAAGATTTCCGTGCTTGGATACGTTTCGTCCAGGCAAAGCGAAGCAATTTCTCTGCCTCCTCGGTGACACACACGGTGGTATGTGAAAAACACTTCACACCGGATGGGAACGGGCGGTAATGGTCAGAAATTCGGCGGGAACGGGTGGTAATGGTCAGAAATTCGGCGGGCGCGGGCGGGAATGGTCAGAAATTCGGCGGTCGGGAACGGGTGGTAATGGTCAGAAATTCGGCGGGCGGGATCGGGTGGTAATGGCATTTATCTGCATGCCTTACACCCAGTCCACTTGACAATAAAAGATCCTTGTAACAATGACTATATTTACATGAACAGCATATTCCCGTCCTAACCGGAACACTAACTGCTTTCATACACATACTCCGCAGTACATGCGAACTCATTTACATAATGTCCGTCGGAAATACTATGGGAGTAGTATGACAGCAGGCTAAGTTCGGAAAATCTGGGATCTAAATTAAACATTTTAAGACGCATGTTGCTAGCATAGATGGTGACAATATACATGGATGCTTGAAAAACAACAAAGTCGACAGCAATATTGCTAAATACGATTTATTAAAGATACTGCAATGTACTAAACATGGAGACAACGTTAGCCACAATTAGCTAGCTATAGCCTGTGGTCACTCACCAAGACACCTGCCCGATTCTCCTCACACCACAACTCGAGTTATCTCTCTCCTCTGTCCATTTACCCTTCCCCTTAACTCTGCCTGACCCCTCTCTCGCCTAGGTGGCTCATAATTATACGGCAATAGCCCATCGTAAGGGTTGACATGAACTCCTACTGCAACCTCTTCAATGGCTGACTCCATTACGAAGAGATGAGATTTACCGGCCGTTGCGTCACGTCCGATCAGAGCGTTTTTGACAGCGGAAGTAATTTTACTCACAATTTCTTTTAAAAAACTTTTTTAATGCACATTTATGATTAATTTCTTCACGCAAATCGAGTTTCTTATCTACACATCTATTCACAGGGATCTTCAACTTGAAAGATGGGCTTTAATAACCAGTGTAGAGATGATACAATTGGTGTTATATGATCATATGTTCTTGACCTAGAACTCTAGAAGCTGCATTTAGGACTAATAAGTAGCTTGTTTATTGAGGATGAAGGACAACCAGCTTGTAATGCATTACAGTAATCTAGTCTCGAGGTCATGAATGCCTGAACTAATTTTTCTGCATCAGAAACAGAAAGCATTTTACGGAGCTCAGCGATGTTTCTGAGGTGGAAGAAGGCTGGTGTAACTTATGAAATATGATTTTCGAAAGACAAGTTGCTGTCTAATATAACACACAGGTCTTAAACTGTAGAGGATGAAGAAATGGCCATGTGTATTCTAAGAGATTCTGTGTACAATAGCAGAGGGCCTGACACAGATCCCTGCGGCACTCAACAATTTACTGGCGTTATCTTCAGATTCTTCCCGTTTAATGGTAACGGTCTGATAGATACGATCTAAACCAGCTTAATGCCCGTCCCTGATCACCAGTGTCATTTTGTAGTCGATCGATTATTTTTTTATCTATAGTGTCGAACGCAGTGCTAAGATCACGTAAAACTAGTAAAAACTATTATTGATTGACTGAGAGATAGAGACAGACAGACAGACAGACAAGAGACATAAATAGATAGATAGATAGATAGATAGATAGATAGATAGATAGATAGATAGATAGATAAATAGATAGACAGACAATAGATAGATTGATAGACAGACAATAATAGATAGACAGATAGACCGACAATAGATAGATAGATTGATAGATAGATAGACAGATAGATAGGTAGATAGATAGATTGATAGATAGACAGACAGACAGACAGACAGACAGACAGACAGAAAATAGATAGACAGACAGACAATAGATAGATAGATAGATAGATAGATAGATAGATAGACAGACAATAGATAGGTAGATAGATAGATTGATAGATAGACAGACAGACAATAGATAGATAGATAGATAGATGGATAGATAGACAGACAATAGATAGATAGATAGACAGACAGACAGACAGAAAATAGATAAATAGACAGACAGATAGATAGACAGACAATAGATAGATAGATAGACAGACAGACAATAGATAGATAGATAGATAGATACAGACAGACAGACAATAGATAGATAGATATAGATAGACAGACACTAGATAGATAGATAGATAGATAGATAGATAGATAGATAGATAGATAGATAGATAGATAGATAGATAGATAGATAGATAGATAGATAGATAGATAGATAGATAGATAGATAGATAGACTGACATTATGTTGATATTCTAAACAGAAATTATTTGTGAAAATGATTAAAAACATATGGAGTATAAACAGAGTAATTGTAATTAAAGTCTTTCTTTCTTTCTTTCTCTCTCTCTCTCTCTCTCGCTCTCTCTCTCTCGGAATTACAGACCTCCTTGACTTTATTACACAACTGACCTCTAAGGCCATGCATTCATGTGCTTGACCATCACTTCAAAACTGATTATAATGGATTAGGTTTCATCACACACTACTGACCTACTTTAACACAACGTGGACCTCAAGGGTGACCTTTCACTGAGCTGGCATTAGTGACCATTGCGTGCTGATGCTGTCACTGAACATGAAGTTCCATGAGTCTCAAGTTAGTCATATATGAAACCGAAGCTCATCACGAAGTCACGTCATGCTGTGCAAGTATTTGTGCAGGTAATTAAGCGTGTTTGTACAGGCCAGTGGTGGAAAACAAAGGCTAGAAAGTTTGACAGACATATCCTGTGATATGTTTACGAGAAGTCAAGTGAACTTAAATCCAAAGGCAATTTTAAAATCGATTATATTTTCAAATGTGCCAAATGTGAGATATTTATGATAATTATGGCTAATATTCTGGAGCATTAGCTGGCTGCAAAACCTGATAATACACAACAATCAATCACATTTCTTTATTTAAAGAAAACAAGAGACTATTAAAAGTCATATAAGTCTTCAATAATAATTTTTAAAATTTAAATTATGAGATAATATACAGAGAGTCATAATTATTACATAGTCAGTATAGATATTCGGAGGAAAAGAGTAGTTAGTCATAATTTATGTAAAAGTAAAAAATTATGACACAAAAAGTCAAAAGTATGATATAAAAGTTCAAATGAAGAGATAAAAAGTCAAAATTGACATGTCATAATTATTACATTAAAATTCAAACTTATGTCAAAAATTTGAATTAGAAGATAAAAAGTCAAAATTCTGACATAGTAAGTCATAATTATGAAAGCCCATTTCCACCACATAAGAAAAAAGTTATACTGTGGTAAATCATAATTATAAAGATTATGACATAAAAAGTAGTAATTAATTATGACAAGACATTAGAAAATATATTCATATTCATATACATTAAGTCATAATTTTCATTTAAAAAGTTGAATAAAACAGAAATAACAGTCGTTACGTCATTATGATACGAAAAGTCAAAATTATAACAGTTAAAAGTAGGTGATAAAAATCACAAGTATAAAAAAGTCAATATCATGACATACAAAGCAAAACCTAATAATACATAATAATCAAGACAAAAATATTTATTTCTATTTCTTTATTTCAAGAAAACAAAAGTCTACATACATTTAAGAAAGTTTGCATTGCAAAAACATCAAATGGCTCATAGCATCACAAACCAAACCCAGTTCAATATTAACTATGAGAAGACATTTGTGCAATATAAAATATCTGTAATCTCAAAATAGTCAGACCAAAAAAAAAAAAAAAAAAAAAAATCACCAAAGGATAGAAAGAAAACAATTCAGTAGAAAGATAAGAGTTTGTTTTCTGTGTTTGTAGTGAACAGTCAATGTGCGTGTCTTTGTCTATAGTCTTCCTCAGGCTGTTACATGGTCCTGTTTGTTTGACCAGCAAACATTTTACAGTGAACACCTGAGGGACAGGAAGCATGACCTTACTGTGAGTCGATGAGGTTTTTTGGTATTTCAAGGTGAGTTACACTAAATGTACTATTTTCAGACTTGAAACGTCCTTTAATATGATTCACTGATGAAAGACATGAACTTCCTGTGGATTTTGTCTTGATAGAAAGGCTAAAAGTTCCCTAATAGATAAGAAAGTGTCACTGGCAGAGGAGGTATATCAGGAATATTTGAACTGCATTGATCCATTAAGAGATCAGAGGCTAATGGGACATGGTGAAGGAAAAAAAATATGAGATGGGAGGAAAAATGATTTGTCGCAAAAATTTGTGCGTTCCCCGAGAAACTTTGCGTTCGCTCGCTAAACATTTTGCGTTCCACGAGAAACTTTGCGTTCGCTCGCTAAACATTTTGCGTTCCACGAGAAACTTTGCGTTCGCTCGCTAAACATTTTGTATTCCCCGAAAAACTTTGCGTTCGCTCGCTAAACGTTTTGCGTTCCCCGAGAAACTTTGTGTTCGATCGCTAAACGTTTTGCGTTCCCCGAGAAACTTTGCGTTCGCTCGCTAAACGTTTTGCGTTCCCCGAGAAACTTTGCGTTCGCTCGCTAAACGTTTTGCGTTCCCCGAGAAACTTTGTGTTCGCTCGCTAAACGTTTTGCGTTCCCCGAGAAACTTTGTGTTCGATCGCTAAACATTTTGTATTCCCCGAAAAACTTTGCGTTCGCTCGCTAAACGTTTTGTATTCCCCGAAAAACTTTGCGTTCGCTCGCTAAACGTTTTGTATTCCCCGAAAAACTTTGCGTTCGCTCGCTAAACATTTTGCGTTCAATGAGAAACTTTGTGTTCGCTCGCTAAACGTTTTGTGTTCCCCGAGAAACTTTGCGTTCGCTCGCTAAACATTTTGCGTTCAACGAGAAACTTTGCGTTCGCTCCCAAAATGTTTTGCATTTCCCAGAGTAACTTTGTGTTCGCTCGCTAAACGTTTTGTGTTCCCCGAGAAACTTTGCGTTCGCTCGCTAAACATTTTGCGTTCAACGAGAAACTGCGTTCGCTCGCGAAACATTTTGCGTTCAACGAGAAACTTTGCGTTCGCTCGCGAAACATTTTGTGTTCAACGAGAAACTTTGCGTTCGCTAACGAATAGGGGTGTAACGATACACAAACCTGACGGTTCGGTTCGTCCCACGGTTTTGAGGTCTCGGTTCGGTTCGGTTCGGTTCATTTCGGTGGGGGGGGGGGGGGGTTTAGAAAGCTAAAATTGCTTTTATTTTTTATTAAACAGTGCTTTAATGAACAAATTGTGTCCTTGTCTTTAAATTAATTCAATTACAAGTAAACGTTTCTCAAGGATAACAAAATTATCTGCTAATGCTGTAAACTACAGCCCTTACTTGCACATTACTATAACATTAAAGCTTAACAAGCCTAGAATTTTAGCCTAAATGATATAATAATAATCAACACTCAAATAACAAATTGTATGAAAACATGTAAACTGCACATAAGGCAATTTTTGCATTAACATGTTTTTACTCTAATTTGTTATTGTTATATAATAATTTACACAGTTGCTGTTATTTTCATGACAACTATTTTAAACATACATTAAATCAAGATATCATAAACAGGTTAAGTAAAATATAATATATAGGCTAATATATAGCATTTATTTAGTGAAAGAGTTAGCAAACCAGCAAGCTGTGGACACTGAATGACTTGCCTGAGGTAAATATAAAGCTATGTGAAAAACTAAGCGTTTTATTGACGTATTTCCGCTGTTGAAACACTGATTGAGTGTTTACACGAGTTATGATGCCTTTCAGTAAGTATACTGTATCTTTCAACATACCTTCGGGTGTCCATTCATGTTTATTCTGTAACTGAGGAAGAGATGATCGCGCTCCGCGCTGCCGCATGCATACAGTGATATCTGTCACGCCACATCTAAGAGCGCCAAAACGGCATTTATTGTTTGCATTTCGTGATCAAATAGACATAATTTGAAAGATTACACCTTGCTTATTATCAAAAGTAACAAAACACTGAGCTTATTGCGATTATATGTGGTTAATGGTGGTTAGGCAACAGCCCTGTAATCGTTGTGTACACATAACGCATGAAGTGCAATGAGCCGGGGCTGGGCGGGGCGTGTTCGGTTCGCCATGAGAGTATCGCGATACGTATCGTGGGTGGTGTATCGCGGTTTTTCGGTTCGGTTCAAATATCGTTACACCCCTACTAACGAAACATTTTGTGTTCAACGAGAAACTTTGCGTTCGCTAGCGAAACATTTTGTGTTCAACGAGAAACTTTGCGTTCGCTCGCGAAACATTTTGTGTTCAACGAGAAACTTTGCGTTCGCTCGATAAACGTTGCGTAATTGCGTTCCCCAGAAAAACTATGCAGTCACTTTCTGTTCCCATGAGAAACGTTGCGTTCGCTCGCTAAACATTTTGCATTCCACAAAAAACGTTGCATTCACTTTCTGTTCCCCTGAGAAACTTTGCATTTGCTCACAAAATGTTTGACTTTGCGTTTGCGCTCTTTCGCTTCTTTTCTATCACCATGTCCCTTTAGGGAGAATGTAAGATAAATGCAAAGACCTTTTTGTTTTACCATAATAAATGGAGATTCATCTTGCTCTGCACCTCATACAAAGCACAATAAAATAACAACATATACAGTGAAATGCAAAGTCAGCTCGAGACGTTTAATACGTTACGGATAACAGTACTACCGCTGAAAAGATGCAAACAGCAAAAGACTGAACTAAACGCAACCCACCACAGCGAGGAAAAGTGAGGTTAAAGATGTCATGATAGTGAGGTAGAAACACTGAGTATGTAAACAAGAACACTGAATAGAAATCATTACTAAAATACAGAAGGAAAACTATTTCTCACTGGGTTAACCTGGTACAAATACCCAGTTTACGGGAGAAATATAGACTATTGTGACCTAAAATGTATGTACTTTAACCTTGAATGTGAATGTGAACCCTTTTTATAATTAAAACAAGTATTCAACACATTTTTTTCCACAGAGGATCGAATCTGGTGTGTTTGTGACAAATAGTACGGAGGACAATCAAGCAACATCTACTCAATGGTTCCTATAGAAACAGAATCTTGCAGTGTTCTGTGTATAAAATCCCATAAAGTGAATTCAAACTGTTCCATTCCAACGGAACTAAAACATTCCATATATCCGTTTATGACATGAAAAGGAAATTAGACCTTTTGCTACAACAATGTGAAGATGAAAACCAAGATTAACAACTACAATATTTGTTCCCTCACCAATTCATTATTTAGAAAACATCAACTCTCCAGTCTGCATAGAAAGTAAAATAATCTCCTGGTTAACGGCGTTAGTACAAAAAAAAAGTGTCATCATTTTGTTTACACCTGATCTGTATTTTGATGGATGATAAATGACACACACACACAAAAAATGAAATTATTATTGCAACTGCTTCAATGGATCCTGTCAAATGAACTCAAATCAAACCAAAGTTTTAATACCTCTCACATTTTTGCAAATGTTAAAACATTTGAGAACCAATATTATTAGCATGGAAATAACATGGCGACATTTCAGATAAAACAAAATCATTTGAAATATCCTTAAAAACTAAACTAAAATAATAAGAACCATCCACTTTCTTTAAAAAAAAAAAAGAAAAGAAAAAAAAGTGAAAATAAGGCACAACAGTGATTTAAATTGTTTTTTGTTTTTTTTTATAGAAGTGCTGTTGTTCGGGTCAGAAACATTCATTCCTACAGGAGAGACGGGGTCGCTATGTACCCGGTTATTCACATTATATCGTTCACAGTAAGTCTTTATGGTTGTGAGCTTTATAATAACTTCCTTCTCTGTTTTCCCGTGAATATTTTAGAGCATTCGACAACATTCGATCAATCCTAGTGCTGCATTATCTACTACATCGAAGTATTTACATCTATACTGTCTGGTAAACCCCGTCAGAAGGATGGGGCGAAAGGTAGTTTCAGCGGATATGCTTGTTTGAGGACATAGTGCAACGTGTGTGTCGAAATCTGGTCCAGAACAACAGCACGAGTCACAGCAGAGAACGAGAGGGACGTGAAATCATTGCTGGAGAGATTTGAGCAGGAAAACACATGGGTTTGAAGTCAGTTTGGAAGACTTGTATCGGGAATCCGATGCACTGAAGTAGAAAAACAGCGTGTTATGAAAGATACCTGCATAGCATTTCCACGTGATGGGTCTTTAATGTAGAGATCGAGACTTTTCTTTTCACTTCTGCTTTCTGGAAGTGAGAGAACAAGAGAAATTTCACAGTTCCAAGGATTCACTGATTCCTTTTGATTTCCTTTCCATCGGTGAGCAATTCCACTCTGGAAACCTGTAGAGAGAGCAAAACAAAACTTACTCAACCAAACACATCCAAGAAAACCCATTTCCACCACAATAATAATAAAACACATGATTTGGAAAATCATAGTAATGACAAAAAAGTCGAAATTAGGACATAAAAAGTCAAAATTATGAGGTAATTATGATAGAAAAATGCTATGAAAAATAGAAATTAGGAGATATAAGTCAGAATTAAAATGATAAATCGAAATGTTTTGTCATCAATTTCAATGTTTAATCTCATCATAATTATTACTTTTTTGTCAAATCGAATTTTGTCATTTCAATTTTGAATCTCTCAGTTATGACTTTTTTGTCATAATATCAAATTTTATATCATAATTTACATTTTTAATCTCATTGTTATGACTTTTGTCATAATATTGCATTTTATGTCATCCACACTCGAGTATACGCTGAAACGTTTGCACAGTCGCTCGCTGCATGCAAATAATTGCACAAACTGCAAATAAATGCACACACAACTTATCTGAAAGCTACTTCAGCGTGTGATACTGTAGTAAATAGAGCAAACACTCGACCGAGACTGACATGATCAGCTGGTCATTGATCAGGCAGACGGCTGGTATCTGACCTGAACACAATAACATCTGGCTGCTGACATCAGCACTCCTCAAATGAAGACCATATCTTCCATTGATATATTCTACTCAACAGTTACAGGCTACAGGCCTTGTTGTTGTTGTTCTCCTAGTGTCTCTAATCCGGGGTCCATGTGTCGGACGCTTGGCAAGTAAATGATTCACTGATGTCATCCAAGCTGTTTCTGCATCAGATCCGATTTCATCCTCGGCCAACTATGGCTGTAAGCTAATCCAATAATGCTGTCCGTGTCTGTACAATTGTTTTTCCAAGTTTGACCCGATCGAATTTACTTTACAGAGACTGAGACAGAATATATTCCACAAAAGGATTACATAAAGAAAACGGAGTAAACATTAGGTTATAATCAGGGGTGCCCATAACTGGTGCGCATGCGTAGAAAAGATAAACGATGCGCAGCAAAAAAACGTGGAGGGAAACAACATTTTTGGGGACAGTGACACGTTTGCTTACCAGAGTAGGATTTTTCTTCATCTCTGGTAAGATAGCAATCATGATGATATGATAATAAGTGTGTTCATTAATTATTAGAGGTGCAACGGATCGCAGTTGATCCGTACGGATCCGGCCCCACGGTTCGGCACGCATGTTATTTGCGGATTAACTGCTAAGTTATACCATCATAGAGTGAACGTTTATCATTTGGATGTGTTTTGTCTTGCCAATTTACACATTCAAATGATTTTAAACGCAGAAGAAGAGGCTAAAATCGGGACTCGCGCACAGAGAGAGAGAGAGAGGACAGTTTCAAACAGAGGCTTGAACACTGAATTGATTCCTCTTTCGGCCACATACAAAATTATGTCAAAATACCCGTCTCGACATATTTCCTCGGTTATGTCATTAGTGAACAGTTGAGAAAGAAACCGGATGTGTGTCAGTATATCCGGTCCGTCTTAAAGGGACAGCAGCCTAATATTCCTGATGTTGTCTGTGTCAGTAAAGGTTCTCTAAGCGATCCTGGGTGACGTCACTTCTTGTTGACGTTCGAACTATTGTCAAACAAAACGGAGGCTAGCTAGACCCTCCCTCCTCCTCATCCGCACACTAACCCCCCAAACCCTTCTTGTCGGTCATTGGCTGGAACAGTTTGTTATGTTTCGTGGTGCGGGTAAGCCCAGTTAGTTTTTGTTGCCGTTTGTGGAGCCTGGGGTGTCTGCAGAGACCGCGTTTTTTTACAGTGTGTTCAGGGGACAGGCAGCTAGCGGATAGTGAGGAGATGTTTGCTGTATGTGACAAAAATCATCATCTACATGTTGGAGAGAAAAGAAGACAGTGAGGAGAGCAGGACGAAAGTGATGACGAGCTTTAGGATAAGTGCTGTGTGAAGTGTATGAGAGCTCAATCCCATAAAAGCACAGATGGGGGTGTTAAGTTCTGTGTGTGAATTTATGACAAGAGCAAATGAAAGAACACAGACGCAGCCGGATCATTTCCATAATGACTGACGCAATCTATGAAGAGCTGCGCAAGTTAGCGTCTGGTTTAACACATGCTTTTTGGGGCGGTAAATAATGGCGGAAACACCAGAAAATTGACTAGCGCAAACCCAGTGCTCGAAGTGGGGCGGTACTCACCGGTACGCAGTATTGGCACTTCTACATTTTACTCTTAAGCGTACTACCTGCACTTTTTCTTGCGTACCGCTACTTCTCGCATGTAGCCGGTACTCTACTGACAGAAAAAGCGTGACGGCTGTTTAACCCCTTATTTACACTGCACACATCTGTGGCGCGTTACGGCTGCGAAACGGCTACTGGAGCTGATCGCGGCCACCGCAAGCGTGAGCAGCGCGTATTTTTTTCGGCTTGCATGTTAATCAATGAGTGCATTCACACCGCGAGGAGGAGCGTCGCGTGAGAAGCAGTGAAGCGGGGGTTCGGCGCCGAGTCTATTGTTGTGCTACTCACGACATTTAAAGTGAAAGCAAAGCACACTTTTGATGGAGAAAATAAATATGATTTCACACAAAAAGTGCCCAAAATGCACAGAATTTGCATGTCTAGTGTGTTTTAACAAGAACTGGAGTAGGCTACGTCAGAAAAGAAAATGAAGGCTCAAAAATATTTATACAAGATTTAGCCATTTAAACTTGTCTTAATTATTCAGTTTGGGTAAAACTATATATGTTTTATTAATAAATAAAACGAGCAAACTAGTCCCTATACCTCCCATCTTAACAAACTTCAAGAATCAAGTTTATTAATGACCAACTTCTAAAAAGAGAATGTTTCTTTGTAAATAAATGCGCGCGCACACACGCACGCACACACACACACGACTTGTTTAAATACATTTATGTTGTTAATAGATAACAATAAATTGTTGTTGTACCAGCAATATTTCCAAGTTTTGTTTTTCACTGTAGAAATTTCAAATGTCATGATTTGCCAATGCAAGAGAGTACGGGCACCTTTTTCCCCCCACTTCAAGCACTGCCCAAACCTTAGTAAATCACCTTACATGATTCATTTAAATACTCTCCTCCCATAACGTTTGCATCTGAAAGGGAAACTCCTACAAATGCATATGCAATAAGGTCAGCTGCAATGCAAACATAACCCTGTACACGACTTTTTAGCGCAAAACTTTCACTGTCTTTAGTAAATCCTGATAGTAGTTTTTTAACACCAAAAGAGGGTTTGAATGTTTTTTACAGTGCACAAATAACTTCAATGTCACATCTTACATTGACTTATTATTAGTTTGCAAAGGGTTTTAGGCCATTCTTCTTCTGATAGATAAAAAAAAGAACTTACCAAAACAGTTTAACAATCAAAAAAGCAAGCTCTGATTGGAAAAGTGTGCTAAATACATGGAAAAACGCATGTTTTTAGAACAATTATCAGCTGAAAGATATTCCAGCTTACATAACAGTCTGTAAACACTCGCTGGCTCCTTACAATCCTGGAAAACAACCCCCACTTTTCCCATTTACCATTTACAAAAATGGTAGTTTTAAATGTTGAGAAATCTGATGGTGTATTATAATGCATTTCTTACATTTAGTTGTGTTCGGATCAAAACTTGAACGGGAATGTTGTCCCGTTAGTTTTAGCATGAACACTGGTTTTCTGCTCAGCTCTGCTACTGTGTGTTGATCAACACGACATGGCTGTCGGGGAACAGACACAGAGAACACACTGTACCTTACATTACAGCTGCTCTGCACTCAATGACCCGCTTATATAATGACCATAATCACAGATACAACACGCCACACTCACACTGACAGATGAGCGCTCTTACATCTGCAAAAGATCTGAGCACAGACAGAGTTGTGCCTGCGAACATCAGTCCAAATAGTAGGAATTATAATATTTATAAAAGGTAACAAATACAACTTGCAAACTGTCCAAAGACAACAGACTTGATAAAATGCTTTACTGACTTTATTTTACAGTATACTGACTTCTAAAACCACTTTGTCCATTCAACGATGTACTTGTGTGTATGTATTTGAATTATTTTAATTTTAGGCTTTTCTCAGCAAATATTGATATATAGACAATTAATTTGGATTAATCATATTAATTAGCACTAGCAGTGATTATTTATTTGGTTAAAATGTTGAATCAAACTAACTAGTATTAGTTAATACAATTTAAATATAAATAAACAAAAAGCATTAAAAATAAATAAATAAATAAAAATATACATAAATCATTATTATCAATATGAATGAATATAATATAATAATAATAATAATTACACATTATGTACTGTGTTGTGCATTTTTGCTATTAAATAGTATTAAAAAAGAATACAATTTTAAATAAATAATAATAAAAGTTATATTTAAAAAAAAGTATTAGACATAATACAATTTACAATAAATAAATAAACATATTTATTAATGTTAAAGTAATAAATGTGTTGAAATAATAAAATAAATGATAAACATTATTGATATGAATGAATATAATTTACCGTTACACATTACATGTTCATTACATTTTTGTGATGTGAATTACCAGAGTGTGAATGTCTTTAATTAAAAAAGAGGAGCAATATCACCATTGCTATATTTCAAATCACAACGATTCAGCAGATTTGTGGATAATAATGTACCTGACAGTGACCGTATACACACAGTAGCAATGGAGACTCACACAGGCTGGCAGGCCAAGAACAAAATGTTCTGAACGTGAGTCTAGAGCGAGGCCATAGACCCCCTCAGTGTCTCAGGGCCTAAAATGTGTGTGTGTGTGCTTCGGGACGGGAGGGTGGAGGGCTTGAAGAGCACGTCTGAAAGCGCTCTGGGCGTAAATACGCAAAAGTACCCCCTCTTACCCCACTAAGACAAACAGGCCGACCCACGGCTCACTCCCAGGCCTGCTTGTTTGGACGGATGGATACATCCATTCAGGCCATCAGGGAGAGGAGGAGTGTTGCATAACTGCTCTATATGCTCACTGAGGCCATAAACCCCTGATGCACGAGTCACGTACACGTTCACATCCTCGCCCCGCCGATTTGACATCAAACAAGCCGCCATCTTCATTGTATTACACTGGAGATGGAGTCTTTTCTCCTGGTTAAATAAAGGTTATAAAGATGCGTGCTAGTCTGAATGAAGTCATTGTTTTACAACAAACCGGCTGTGCATTGGTTCTAGCCTCCGGACAACAATGAAGCCAGTTTTGATTAAAATTGTGCTATAAAGTGGCTTCAAAATGCATTTAATTTCCTCTGGCCTTTTCAGTTGAACCTCATCCAATGCAAAATCCATAAAAGAATGCAATAAACTCTGCGGGAACGACATTCCGGTGTTACTGGTGTTGTGTAACAATTGGTTCCCAACCAAAACATTGAAGCACCTGGTTGGGAGTATTAAGACAGCAGACTTCGTCTTCAAGTGTGAATTTTTAAAGTTAATAAAATACTTTAATTACAATATATTGACTTCTAATGACAAGTGACAATGTAATATATTTAAATTATCATTTTCTTTAGAAAATATGAATACATAAACAATTCAGCATTTTATTTAATTTGATTAAAATGTTTTTTTTTAATTGACAGCCCTAGATTTTAATAAAAAGGAAGTTAGAGGAAAAACATAATAGATATAATTATTACTGAAATACTATTATTACTGTTTCAGCAAATTTGTAATCTTCCAACATTAACAGCAAACTCATAAATAAATAAATAAATAACTTTAGATAAAATTAAATATAATTCAATATAAATTAATAGGTTATTATTAATTAAAAATAATAAATATTATAATATAAACATACATTGATATTAAATATTATTGATTTGAATGATTGAATACAATTCACTTTGTTACACATTACAATACTTGGTGTGTGAATTACTGAAAGTGTGAATATTTTTATAAATCAGATTATTCAGCATATTATTTCATTTAATTATTTGATTATTTGAATGCTGAATTGACAGCCCTAGATTTTAATAAAGGAAAATAAATAATTATTATTGATTCAGCAAATGTAATAATCTTCCAACATGAACAATAAACCAATAAATAAATAGCCTACATTTAGATAAAATTAAATAAATAACATTAATAATTGTTATTAATAATAAATTAATAAAACATTACTAATAAAAGTAATACACATTAAGAGAACATTGATAAAGTCCCGAAAGTGTGAATATTTTTAATTTAAAAAAGCAGAAATAGTATAATTCCTAAAATAGGCTTTATGCACAGCTTCACTACTTCCTGAACTTCAGCCAGCCCTTTGTTTCCTGTCTGTCATTATTGGACAAACTGATTAATTCAGGTGTGCCTGGCCTCAGTAACAATAATCAGGCACACCTGGATTAATCAGTTTGTCCAATAATGACAGACAGGAAACAAAGGGCTGGCTGAAGTTCAGGAAGTAGTGAAGCTGTGCATAAAGCCTATTAAAAAGCCTAAATATAGCTACAGTAAAATAAATAAAAAAAATGCTATAGAGTGACTTGCATTCAGGAAATGCATTCAATTTCCTCTGGCAGTTTCAGTTGAACCTCGTCCAATGCAAAATCCATAAAAACAAGTGCAATAAACTCTGCGTGAATGCCATTCCGGTATTACTGACGTTGTATAATAATTGGATGCTACCCAAAAAACAAAATGCACCTGGTTGGGCGTATGCCGTGTTTCACACAGTCATGCTATCGCCCCTGGCCGCATGCATTCTGCTGCTAAAAAGGTGTCGGATCTTGTTAGTCAAAATGTTGTTAGGAACTCGGGGCGTGGCATTGGTAAAACCGAACAGGCCTGCGAGACATGTGAAGGGTAGAGCGTGGCAGGCTCGCAGGGTACATGTTACCCCTGAGGCCATATACCGACTCTACGTGGGTTTGATTAGAGAAATACAAAGCAGCTGGAAGGACGGGAAATTCTAGAATAGGCAAAGAACTCTGGGAAGCAAACTCAAGATCGGCCTAGCTTAGATTTGGCACCTGAGAGCACTTTAACACGTAGATAAATGTATGTATTTACAACATAGACTGTAAAAAAAGATGGACGACGCACCATCACTCTCTTCCATTGGTGAAAAGTGAAGCCGCCATAAGTCCTAATATGGCGCGGACATCTTGCGCTGATTTGGGACCTGCTGATTCTGCGCAGTAATGAACGTGAAGAAGAGCCGCGATATCAAGGTCTCCGGCCTCACTCACTTTACTCATTATGTCGGTGTGAAATAAACAGTTATAGACATGTAGCAATGTAAAGTTGAAGCTCCAATCTCCTCCCGAAAATCCCCAAAAAGTCTGTTGGTGCCTCAGTGACTACTTCGTTTAGAGAAGCTATCAATCACAGCTGTCAATCATGACGTCACATTCCCATTTTTATAGCATCAAACACCAAACTTATTTCAAAACACAAACACTTAAACTTACATCAGTGTCATATTAAAAACTACCTAAAATGACATAAAACATATTTGGAAAAAATGTATTTGAAGTGTAATTTGATTGTTTAGTTTCCATTGCGTCCCATTAGACTACATGGGGAGGTGGGGTTTATGACCTATACTGGGACCAGCCACTGGGAGGCGATCGAGGCGCTTAGGCTTCACTTTTCAGGACTTGTGCGGCACGCTTGATTTACATATTTGTACATTTATAACAACCTAATGGCGCTTTTCCACTGTTGGTACGGCTCAGTACGGTTCGGCGCGCTTCGCTTTTCCACTGCGTGGTACGACTCGGCTCGGCACGTCTCGGTTCGCTTAAGCTCGGTTTGCTTTTCCACTGCAGTTAGTACCGCTTCAAAGTGGGTGGGATTATAGTCTGACCGTTATAGTTTATCCGCTCCTCGGCAACCAACGAGAGGAACGTCTGCACTTCGTCCACTGACCACGATTCAGCCATTTATTTTTTGGAAGTTTTCTTCAAGCAAGTCAAGCAAGTAGTTTTAAAACAGGTGCTACAGTGGTGGCTGTTACTGGCCAAAGTGGCTATTTACATCTAGCGGGTTTGATGTCTCGCAAATACAATGACGCTGGTAGTGACGATTCTGTCTGACCAATCAGTGATCTGCAGTGTGTTCACGTCACATTTCGGTATCGGTACGATACGCTTGGAACCTTGACAGAGGTGGTACCATTTAAAGCGAGCCGTACCGTACCGTACCATGCAGTGGAAAAGCGCCACAAGTGAGCCGTACCGTACCATGCAGTGGAAAAGCGCCATAAGAGGCTTGTTTTCTTGCATTATGGGATTTTTAAACTGGTCTGAGGTAAACAAAATTGGTGAATACAACATTTCTGTCAGGACCACTATTGTCAAATAGTGGATTGACAATTAGCATACAGTCGGGTTGGCGGTTCTGGGCAAGAACTCCCTGCGCATCCATGCAGTCTAGCATGAATAAGAGCAGCAATAACCCCCCTTAGAGTAAAAGAACAGAACAGAACCAACTTGAATGTATGCAGATATCATTCATAAATAAAGATTTTAATGTACAACATAATTGAGAATTTAGTCTGTTTCAAAGGGGAATCAGAATGTCAAATCCTGACTGACGAGAGGAGGAGCTGGGGATGTAGGAGGGTAACAGCTCCTGAGAAACGCGATCGCTGCAGATAATACTGAATACTGACTTGATGTTTAAAATTATATCAAGAAATCGCAACCCACCTGAAAGAGCAAGCTTGCTCGTTTTGGCCAATCAGGTCGGCTTATCCCGCACATGTGACTTGGTCCATTCTAACTTCCAGCTGAAATGCGTCGGGCCGGTCCTGCGGGTTGACCGCCAACATGTCCTGCAAAAGCCGCTTGACGCCCTCCGACATGATACTGCGTGTCCTTTGCGGGATATGCAGGATCATCTTCGGGTTCTCCAGCAAGGCCTCGCCCACCGGGACGATCTCGGTTCCCTGGCGAATGTACGTGCCGAGGAGCTCTCGCTTGGATTCGGCGTCGATAAACGTGATGCGTTCTACCATGGCCCAAATGATGATGCCGAGCGCGAAAATGTCCGCCTTGGCGGTGTAATGGCCCTCCCACACCTCCGGTGCCATGTAGAAGTCAGAACCGCATGCTGACGACAGCCAGAACTTATTAATGTTCACCATGTTCTTGTTAACACGGTTGTCGCCGTCGTTCTCAATGTAGCTGAGTCCCGCGCACACCTTGCTGAGGCCGAAGTCGGCGACCTTGATCACGGGACCATCCGATTTCTGTGAGATGAGAATGTTGTCTGGTTTGAGGTCCCGGTGGACAATGTTGTTCTTATGGAGGAAGGCCACGGCGCTGGTCAGCTGCTTCATGAAACTGCGATTGGTCCGCGGATCAGGTCGTCGGGAGAGGATGTACTGGTTGAGGTCGCCCCCATCGCAGAACTCCATTACGAACCAAAGATAACACGGTTCCTCTGGGTGACCCAAGATACGCTCACCTGGAATGAGAGTAGAATGTGGGAATTATGCAATGAAAATGCACAGGTGGACATTCAATGCTGAAATCTGCAGTTAATTGTTGTGCATAACTGCAGTTGTCAACATTTGAAGTGGAGCAAAACAGTTCATCAAAGTTGTCCTAAGACAAGAACGGGTATTGTTCAAAGTTCATGTAGGAGTTTGATTAAAGGTTTTGACCCACTTCAATTATTGACTACTAGAAGCAGCACCCACTGTTGGAAACTTAAGGCCCCGACACACACCATGCCGGGCCAGTTTTTGCTGTGTGTTCTGCACCGTTGACACTAGTTGGACCCTGTAAGGGGCCTTTTTACCAATTCAGCATGTTGAATTATAAAGATTACAAAGAAAATGTTTTAAAATAAGATGCACTGATTAAACATTCACAGTAAGGCCAGAAATGTGCATTAAAGGGATTGTTCACCCAAAAAAGAAAATTCTGTCATCATCTACTCACCCTCAACCCATAAAGACTTTCGTTCACAAACACAAATGAAGATCTTTTTAATGAAATCTGAGAGCTTTCTGTCCCTCTGTTGACAGCCTACGCAACTACCAATTTGACGCTTCAAAAAGTTCATAAAGAGATTGTAAAACTAATCCATGAGTAAGAGCAGTTTAGTCCAGATTTTCTGATGAGACTCGATCTCTTTATATGATGAACAGATTCAATTTTGGCTTTTATTCACATATAACCTTTGTTCAGCGAATACAAGTAGAAGCTCAACTGAACCTGCTTGACGCGCGAGAATGAACCTCATTGGTTCTCGCACATCAAGCAAACATGCTTGAGATTGTTTACCACAACTGATGTGTGAGTTGATGAATACTTATGTAAATAAAAGCCTAAATTAAATCTATTCAGTGTATAAAGCGATTTTGTCTCTTCAGAAAATTTGGACTAAACCATTCAATTCATATGGATTAGTTTTACCATCTCTTTATGAACTTTTTGAAGCCGTCAAAGTGGTAGTTGCTTAGGCTGTCAACGGAGGGACAGAAATCTCTCAGATTTCATCAAAAAGATCTTCATTTGTGTTCCGAAGAAGAACGAAAGTCGTACGGGTTTGGAACGACATGAGGGTGAGTAATTAATGACCGAATTTTCATTTTGGGGTGAATCAACCTTTTAAGAAAGTAAACGGGGTCAATTTTAATTTCATGTTGATCAACTAACAATTTCTTTTGCCTTTTTAGAAGCTCCTTCCTTACAGTCCCAATTTAAAGATTCAAAGAAAACAATGGTGGACAACAATGTGCTCCAATTGGCCTCCTTTCTAACAGGAGAATGTCAGAACTGGCCTTTATTGTGAACCACTTCAGGATGTTGGCAAATCAAGCCCACTCAACTCCATAATCTACTCATGTGCTTCAATTGAGCTATTTCTGCTGAGTTAGGCCAAACATCTCTTCATTGAATGTTTCTGGTCTCTAACTGACACTGATAAGCCGTTGTGTCAGACTCATTCGCAAACAGAGACGGTTGTGTTTGATCAAACCCAGTTCTGTTCAAACTACAGCGGCTTTACTGTCCAAACCAAAGCCTTCAACAAAGAGTGTTACGCCTTCTAGAACTAAAGTGCTGCTTTAGCTAATGCCGATAGACTAGCAAAACACCAATCAGACTTTAGCTGAGCACAGATTTCCTCTGAGCGACACGTTTGGAGCCCTTCCAAAGAGACTGTATAAGGCTAAGCATTGATAATCTGTCTGCGTTCTGTAATAACTAACATAGCTTAACTTCAGGAAACAAGGGTTGGGAAATGCATGGAAAACAGGTGGACTGTGACCTGTGGAGGTATAGCAACTTATAAACATTTAGGGAAAGGAAACACTTGGGAACGTGTCTCCTATAATCTTAAAAATGTAGGTCTCATGAAGCAGGATTTCCCAAACTGGGGTGATCAAACTTTGATAAACAGCAAACGATCTATATAAATACTTAATTTTTGACTTATTTTACCTGCATTTCATGTAACAATTAAAGTGCCCCATTATGCTTTTTTTTATATTATCTTTGTTTCATGCAGTGTGTAATATAGCTGTTTGTGAAGGTAAAATGTCTGCAATGTTTTAAACATTGCAAAGTGCACGACAAATAAAGTTATTGTCTCCGATAAAAGAAAGAATCAATTCTGAAGAGCCGAAACGAGAGACTGAATCTTCGAACGAACCGTTTTCAGACTCTTTGAGAAATGAAGTGATGATGTGCAATATACATTATGAGATATAATGTATAGGCTAATAATGGAAGTGTTTTTGACCTTTGATGCATGTAAACCTATTGTAGGAGAAAATTAGGACCCTATAAAATATCATAATAGGGGCATTTTAACTGAAACCAGAGAAGCATGAACACGCAAATGTGTTGTTAAATTATCGAAATATTAAATTCAAATTACTGAGGGTATTTCAAGTAAATACTTTGGGTTAAAAAAGGAGAAAGAAAAGTTTGGGAATCTCTGATATAAAGTAAGGTGCGATCTATAAATGTGTTCACTTTGACATGATCAACTGACATGATTACAGGTCACAAATACAATATTCTGGCCTAGTCGATAGAGACATGACTGACATATATGACGTATTTGTCAAAAAACATTATATAACCCAAAAAACCATCAGCAATAACATTTATATCTGGAACATTTCTAAAGAAGGCTGTAACATCAGGATTAGTTTTTCCATTGTAGACTAGGCCACTAAATGGTGGCACTTACATAACACCAGTCAGCACAAAATAGATCCTGCAACTGCTGAGCACAACCACATATAGCACTCACACGCAACTCACTGTCACCTCAACACACCAAACGCCACAAAAACACCAACATCACATTCATATTGTGCCATTTTGAAAATGTATCAAATAATTCACTTTTAAAATTGTTTTAAATGGAGTACACCAATAGGACGTGTAAAATATTTCAAAATTTCATCTAGCCTATATGATGATCAACTATGATCATGGAAATATCAGGGAATTAAAAAATATATTCACAGGCCCCGAAAAGTCAAAGAAAATATTAAAATTGTAAACATGCATGAAATAAAAACATGGACATTTCAATTGCCAATTTACATTTTTCATGTTATGAACCACTCTAAAGCATAAAATGAGCTAGAAATTTGTTGTCTGGGATTGCAATACATTTTTATCCTGTAAATGTCTTTAAAAGTTCTTGCACTCTGCACCTTGACAGCAGAGTTTAATCTGATTTTGGTAATACAAATGACATGAAAATAACAATATTAGTAAACCTACTGGAAAACTAATGGACTCAAGTTTTGAACATTGCATACAATGACAAGAGGTGTACATAGATATGGCCTGTATGGGAGTGAAGGGGTTAATGCATTATGAGTGCTGGAACAATATGTTCCCTCACGCACAGACTTCTTCCTACTTTGTGCATTCATGATATGCATTTAAGATGCACAATAAAATCATAAAGGGTTTGAATGCTAATGCATGCATATTATTAAAAGTGCAATTGCTTTTATGCAACTTTCATTTGTGTTACAAAGCAAAAACAATGTTAATCAGACCTACTTGTGTTGACAAGATACATTTAGTTTAGTTCATTTAGTTCACCTTATCATGAACAGTGCAAATGCTTTCAAGAAGCTCCAGCTACAGTACCGGTCAGTTAAACTTTATTTACCTTTCAGTGAAGTTTCCACTAATCTCAAATACTGCTTGTTTCGCTTGTTTCCGTGGCTCATTTTCTGTGCCATCCCGTTTCTTTGCAACACACACTCCTCCAGCTGCACCACATTCTCGTGCTTCTTCTCCAGGCTCGCCAGGGCCCAGAACTCAGCCAGCGCTAGCTCCACTTTCTCTGGCGCGTCGCAGCGGAGCTTCTTCACGGCCACCCGGGCTCCGGTCCTGCGGGCGACGGCTTCATACACCACGCCGTAGCTCCCACGACCCACCTCCCGAATCAGACTATACCGGGGCGCCGAGAACAGCGTCGCGAGCTCCCGGTTGGCACTCTTAAGGAAGCCCGTGGAGAAGCAGTCCTCTTCTTCCATGGGCTCATCATCATCGTTGGTCTCCACGGGAAGCGGGCGCAAAACTTTACTGACATCCCGCCTCATGTTCGCGATGGGCGGCTCGACTCTCTTGCAGCCCCGCCGGAGGCTCGTTATTCTCCCCTGTGTGCCGTTGCGCAGCTCCATGAGTTTATTACCCCCAGTGTTGACATATGTTTCGGGGCAATAATCCTATGTGTCATAACGTCCCTATCTAGCTGGCTGTGCTCGTTTTTTGTGGGGGGGAAACTCGACAGGTTTGTGTGTAGTTTTTTTTTAGTTTTTGTCACTTCTTCTATCAAACGTCCAACTGACATAAACAATAACAACATTAACAGGAGAAAGCAAAGGGGGCGTGGCCTCGGCGGACTGTTCCATTTCATTCAAAAAACGGGTGGGTGTCACAAATACGAGATGTTTTCATGGATTTTTCAAAGCTTTTAAAACAATATCTAAGAGATTTGTTTTTCAGAGTTTATTTAAATGCACAGATTAATATATATATATATATATATATATATATATATAAGGGTGTTTTTTATATTTTGAAAATAAGTCAAATTCTTTAAGAATTTAGTGATTCATTAAAGATTGTATAGCTACTGACAAACAGTGTTGGGTAAGTTACTCTAAAAAGTAGTTAATTATACACATATTCAACAGTGTATTTAGATTACTGTACTAATAACTCTCTCTTTAAAAAGTACTGGATTACACTAATTACTTTCTAAATCGCATATCTACCTTGAGCAGTAGATCAATACAAGGATAGACATGAAACTGCTCTTTAATTCTTGCCAAAAAAGAAATATCATATAAAATTGCAAACATTATTCTTGAAGTGTGTAAAGGGAGAAGGTTATATTAAAAACATACATGTTAACATTGGATTTTGATGTTAAATCCACTATTGTTTTAGAATTGTTCTACAGTCTGTACAGTATTTAATGCAATTACATTAGAACTGTAATTAAATTAGACTACATAAAAACTAAGAGTAATCCCTTTTTTTTTAACAAAAATGTGAACTTGATATCATATATACAGCATTTTTGATTGTAAGTGGACTGACCTGAAGACAAAATAATAAAATTAAATAAAATATTGTGTCCACTGAAATCATATAATATATATAAAATATGTAAAAGAAAGAGATATAATAAGAAAACAAAGATAAAGTTACTTATTTTGTATATGTGTTAAGAACAATCCCAGTAGGCCTAATAGCTACTAAATGGAAAAATGCATTTTTAATTCAGATTGATTTTTACATTATATTCATATTCATATGGGACACAAGAGGCAAAAGGATATTCACTAATTTATCATAGATCTGTGTTATTATATATACACGTGTATTCATGTGGTTAAACTACACACAGCGTCATTCTGTAATATGCAAAGTAGGGGGATCCCACTTCTCCATGATAGGGGGGAGGAATTGACTCAGCATATCTGAATTTGAAATTGATAACACTGAAATTCATCAACCATCAACTTAAAAAACAAAAAAAACAAAGATGTTGCCCTCATGAAATGACAGGGGAGTGTATCGGTGTGAGTTGATGATGTGCGGTGGCACGTGAGGGCAGGAGGAGGGCACGTGCGGTACGGCATGTTCCCTCAGACACGGACAGACTGTCCCTGACGTCATCGAAGACGGTTCATATATACCTATGTATGTGTCAGAAGCGTTTCATTGTGCTTTGTTTTTTTCCTCCTTTGTTTTTATGATACCAGTTTCTCTTAACCAATGATGTTGTGCAGATTGATATTCACATCTCTGTCCATGTATGTAGGCGACTCATTGATTTATTCAGCTATACTCTGGCATATTTCTCCTTTTCATCTTAGGTACATGTATATTAAAATTGCACATTTTGCATGTAAGGTATCACGTGACTGCACCTTGTAAAGTGATGAATTAATTATTTTCCAATTTATTTTAATTGCACATTCCCCCAGAAGATCAACAATGAAATACTATAAATAGGCCTACATAAATATTTGTATATAAAACTTATAAAAAAATGTTTCACTTTCTCACAATATTTTGGATAGGTTTTATATTATTATTTTTTATAAAGCACAAGCTTTTTAATGTAGCCTACTTGTAAATGAAATGTTAATTAATTGCTTCATAATTAACAACATTGACGGACATAGATAGCAATTGTCTTTTGCAACAGGAAAAAAGTCTTTACATATCAGTCAAATAATCATTCTAAAAAATGTTTTTGAGAAAGTATATCAGTCTTAACCCATTATATAAACATAGTATGTTTCTACGTCAGATGCACATAATATTTCAAAATTCTGTTGGATTTTTTATATATTTTTTCCAAAGAGCTAAAAAAGCTAGAACAGCATTATCTTGTCTCAAATGTAAATTGCACCAATTTCATGATGTTTTCCTCTCCTATATGTGTGTGTGTATATATATTAAATCGCGATTAATCAATTTGACAGGACTAATTATCAAATCGATTAATTGTGAGAATGTTTTAGAATGATTAGCCTGTTTGACTGATATGTAAAGACTTTTTTCCTGTGATGTCATTTTTTTTCTTTCTTTTTTAAATTATATATATATATATTCTTTCTTTCTTTCTTTCTTAGCTTTTTCTTCTTTTTTTTCTCTCTCTCTTTGTTGTTGCTTTGTACCAAGAGGCTATCTTATCCACACACACACACACACACACACACAGCTGTCCTCGATGATCCACTAATCACCACTAGTTTAAGAATACTATATTTGAGCATTGATATGTGTCCTGAAGAAGGCTGTGCTGCCGAAACACGTACTGTAGATCTACTTTTAACTGGTTTAATGATTTAGCCCAGCTCATTATAGGCTGTTCACTTTACCACGTGATATTTCGTCCACATAATTTGCTGTAAAGACCCGTGTACTCTCTGCTTCTGTTTTATGCAAGACTTTTTTCCTGTTGCAAAATACAATTGCAATCTATACGCCCGTGAATGTTATTAATTATGAAGCAATGAAGTAACATTTCATGCAAATTAAAAAGCTTGTGCTTTTATTTGGCAGAGATTTTTCTTTTAATAAAATAGTTTTTGTATTTATATATTTTATTGTTGATATCCTGGGGTAATGTACAATGAAATAAATTGGAAAATGATTCATTATAAATAATTGTATATATATATATATTTATATATATATATATATATATATATTTATATATATATATATATTTATATGTGTGTATATATGTGTGTATTTATATGTGTGTATATAGGCCTATGTGTGTGTATATATATATATATGTATATACATATATACATATACAGTACATTATATATATATATATATATATATATATATATATATATATATATATATATATATATATATATATATATATATATATAAAGTGTGATTGGTGCCAAATGGGTGTCCTAACAAATGAGAAAGACTGAAATATGATTTTAGGTCATTATCTTCCCTTTTCTCTGTAATTTGGTGTGATAAGTCAACTCGCATCATTATTTCGGTGATGATGTCATGGCTGTAACTCTTTCTCATCAGTTCCATTGATTCCTCCATTACTCCACTGGACACGAACGCTTCAGAAAGAATATAATGCCTTTCACAGCTATAAATGAATTGAGCAGAGCACGGGGGCCGAGAGCAAGAGTTCACAGCTTTAACTTCTGCCCACTCAAAGCAGCTCGCTGAACACCACATCTGGCTGATTCACATCATTACATCTCCTCACGTTCAGAAATCTCACTGCTCTCCTCCGTTTTTCTGCAGGCACTTCAGTGATTTGATTACATTTCTCTCACCAATAACCACTGCAGCTTCTCGAAAGAGAAGAGTTTTTTTTTTTTTTTAGGTCATTTCCAATGCAATATAATTCTCTCACCCTTCCATATCATTCATTAATTGTAACTGTAGGCAGATTTTGTTGCTCAAGTTTCAGGGTCACAATATGACTCACATATGCCTCTCTCTTTCTCTTCTTCTTCTTTGTCTGTCACTCTCTTTTACACCCTGCATCATGTCACTTGTGTTGCCACAGCAACTTGAAGGCCAGCATTTTTTTTCAACAACGATGAATGAAAAAGCACGTAAACAGCTTCACAATAACATGTTTGTGTTTATCATCTGCGGAGAGGTATAAAGCAGGATGTGATAGAACATATACACTCACCTAAAGG
Organism: Rhinichthys klamathensis goyatoka; assembly: GCF_029890125.1. Taxonomy (NCBI): domain Eukaryota; kingdom Metazoa; phylum Chordata; class Actinopteri; order Cypriniformes; family Leuciscidae; genus Rhinichthys; species Rhinichthys klamathensis. The sequence continues at coordinate 777,191 of NW_026606890.1, read as the reverse complement.
ATTATTAGGGACACCATACTAATACTGTGTTTGACCCCCTTTCGCCTTCAGAACTGCCTTAATTCTACGTGGCATTGATTCAACAAGGTGCTGAAAGCATTCTTTAGAAATGTTGGCCCATATTGATAGGATAGCATCTTGCAGTTGATGGAGATTTGTGGGATGCACATCCAGGGCACGAAGCTCCCGTTCCACCACATCCCAAAGATGCTCTATTGGGTTGAGATCTGGTGACTGTGGGGGCCATTTTAGTACAGTGAACTCATTGTCATGTTCAAGAAACCAATTTGAAATGATTCGAGGTTTGTGACATGGTGCATTATCCTGCTGGAAGTAGCCATCAGAGGATGGGTACATGGTGGCCATAAAGGGATGGACATGGTCAGAAACAATGCTCAGGTAGGCCCTGGCATTTATACGATGCCCAATTGGCACTAAGGGGCCTAAAGTGTGCCAAGAAAACATCCCCCACACCATTACACCACCACCACCAGCCTGCACAGTGGTAACAAGGCATGATGGATCCATGTTCTCATTCTGTTTACGCCAAATTCTGACTCTACCATCTGAATGTCTCAACAGAAATCGAGACTCATCAGACCAGGCAACATTTTTCCAGTCTTCAACTGTCCAATTTTGGTGAGCTCTTGCTAGTTGTAGCCTCTTTTTCCTATCTGTAGTGGAGATGAGTGGTACCCGGTGGGGTCTTCTGCTGTTGTAGCCCATCCGCCTCAAGGTTGTGCGTGTTGTGGCTTCACAAATGCTTTGCTGCATATCTCGGTTGTAACGAGTGGTTATTTCAGTCAAAGTTGCTCTTCTATCAGCTTGAATCAGTCGGCCCATTCTCCTCTGACCTCTAGCATCAACAAGGCATTTTCGCCCACAGGACTGCCGCATACTGGATGTTTTTTCCTTTTCACACCATTCTTTGTAAACCCTAGAAATGGTTGTGCGTGAAAATCCCAGTAACTGAGCAGATTGTGAAATACTCAGACCGGCCCATCTGGCACCAACAACCATGCCACGCTCAAAATTGCTTAAATCACCTTTCTTTCCCATTCTGACATTCAGTTTGGAGTTCAGGAGATTGTCTTGACCAGGACCACACCCCTAAATGCATTGAAGCAACTGCCATGTGATTGGTTGATTAGATAATTGCATTAATGAGAAATTGAACAGGTGTTCCTAATATTCCTTTAGGTGAGTGTATAAGGCAAACAAAGATATTTTATTTACACTTCAAAATTGTATTAAAAAGACTGAAATCACTTTGAAACGTGCATGAATAGAAATACTTTCTAGATGCCAGTAATTAAAAAACACATTCTCGAGGCTTGCTTTGAGAATTAAGGATTGTTTCTTTTTGCTAACATGTTTTGGTAGTTTGCTCAGCTAAACATTTGTATTTAAGTAGTTATGTAAATCACGACGATAAATGACATTAGTTTCACGGTGCGGGCGAGAGAAACGGAGCAGAGGATCTTAACTTTATTTACAAAAACAAAGGTGAAATCCAGAAGACATGAATCAATAGCAGCGTCACCAACGTAAAGACAATACAGGACAAAGAGAAGAACCAAACAGAGGGGCTGTTTACAGCATTTGAGTAAAAGTACAGATACCTTACAACGAAAATAACTTCACTACAAGTTCTCCCAATAGGACTTGAGTAAAAGTATCTCATTTGAATAGTGCTCACATACTTTATAGGCTCAAATATGCACTATTTCTCAACACCTGAGAGACATGCAAGTGAAAAACACGAAAAAGTCAAAGCCTTGCACTGTTCTGGTTTCGACTGCAGTCCTCATCTCATATTTGAAGAAACACCTGCGATTCACAACTATACCTGCTAATGCACTCACGTTCGCTTACAGTAGCCATGCTGAGTTTAGGAGAGTAAGAGCAAAACACACAGTACCTTCAGTGCCCTGTACTGTAGATGGCGATATCACTTCTTTTGTAGCAGAAATAAACTGCTGCAGAAACAGTTAGGTGCCATGCGAAAATGTAAGGATTAAGTGCATTACTCATTACAAATGTATTCGAGTAAAGAGTACATATACTTCAAAAATGTAGTCAAGTAGAGAGTAAAAGTTGCTAATATCTTTGACACTTAGTAAAACTACAAAGTAGCCAAAAAGATACTTAAGTCCCCCTGTAGTCAATCATTGTATCTCTTAAAACTCACCTTTGATCAACAAAATTACACATTTAAACGTTTTTTTTTCTTCTCATTTAGTATAGGCAGTTCTATGAATATGCAAATTAGCCCCGCCTCCACTCACTCACAGCAGCTCAGAGATCCACTCGCCCAACTTTACTCAAGTGACTGTAGTAAACGCTGCACAAAGGTATCGCTATTTACCATGTCAGACACATTACTGTGTTAATATGAATCGACAAAAACAGCTATTAATGTGTAGCTAATGTTACACAAACCATGTTCCCGTTCGCATCTCAGTCTGCCTTCTAACAATCATCAGAAATGCTTTGAACAACTCTGAACGCCTGTGGACAAAGGCAAATAGTTCATCGTAATAAACATCATATAAATAATTCACCCGGTATTTTGCTAAATGTACCAGATTTATGGTATAGAAATATACTGATGCTTCAGAGAAAAACCCGCCCGCATGTTGATCTGATTGGTTACAAGGTAGTTTGTGACGTCAGAAACACCAGCGATTTCAAACCGTGTTTTTGAGACTGTCTTTGGTTCACTGCAGTTTTAAGCAGAAAATACTCAGCAATGCTGTCGACTTATGAATTTACACATGGTTTGTCTTTGTATTTTAAACACACATGCATATAAACAACATTAAAACTTGATTGATATTTTTTTTACTCAAACTAATTATATTTACTCAAATATTTTACACTACTGGTTTACACGACAGTGGCATTTGGGGGCTTGAAAACGAATCGGTTACCTAACGTAACCTCGGTTCTCTCTAGAAGAGGGAACGAGTATTGCGTAAGCTAGCTTACGCTGCGGGAAAGATTCATCTTTGCTGAGATATTGAAGCCAAAAATTATTTCATAATTTGTATCCATACACAACGCAGTTCCTCTGCGGCAGACCTAGAGCAGGCTAGCTAGCAGCTCATTGGTTTGCTCAGAGAGAACTGCTTAAGCCTATGGGAGAGCGGGGCTGAACCCGCTTCCAATGAGAGGCGCCCGCGCGCTCATTGCGTCATGGCCCGCCAGAATGGGCGTGGCCATGGTGTATATAACAGTCTCTCCCAGGCTTATATGTTGATTTATTTCAGCGTGAAGCGAAACGCTAGTAGCGCAAGCACGGCCGGGAACGCAATACTCGTTCCCTCTTCTAGAGAGAACCGAGGTTACGTTAGGTAACCGATTCGTTCTCTTACGAGAGGTTCTCTCGTATTGCGTAAGCTAGCTTACGCTGCGGGAACACCTGGTCAACGCCGTGCGCGCTATGAATCCACTCATGAATCCCAGGGAGATACCGGGGGATTTTAACGTGGAGTGAATGTATTATGAGGCCGGCAGAGCGGGCACATGAAGTGTATACATAAGCATGTATGAGGCCGGCAGAGCGGGCACATGAAGAGTATAAGCATTTAAGGAGAGCACAAGGGGCGAACCGGTTGTGTGAGGGACTCCCAGTAATGCAGCTTCTTAGGGAGCTGGTCGTTTAGACAGCTAGTAATTTTGCCTGCAAGGCGGGAACTTCCAAGTTGTAAAATCTGACATAAGTGGACGGGGAGGCCCATCCCGCGGCCACACAAATGTCATGAATGGAAATTCCACAGGACCATGCTCACGATGAGGCCATGCCTCTAGTGGAGTGCGCCCTGATGCCCAGAGGGCAGGGCAGGCATTTAGATGCGTAAGCAGAGGCGATAGCGTCTACTATCCATCTAGACAGTGTCTGTTTAGGGGCGGTTTAGGGGCCAGACCTTTGGTGCGCCCCCCAAACGACACGAAAAGCTGCTCAGCGCGTCTGAACGCGGCAGCGCGCGTAGTGTACAATCTCAGAGCCCGCACCGGGCAGAGGAGATTGGCGTCGCGCTCACTATCGGATGAAGGCAGAGCCGATAGGGAAATAATCTGAGCCCTGAACGGGGTACCAATCGCCTTCGGGACATAGCCATGTCTAGGTTTGAGAATGACAACAGAATCATTCGGACCAAACTCGAGACACGCAGCGCTGGATGAGAGCGCGTGAAGATCCCCCACGCGTTTTACTGAGGACAGAGCCGTCAGAAAAACGGTTTTGAGCGAGAGGTATTTTAGGTCCACAGACTCGAGCGGTTCGAACGGGGGTGCTTTCATAGCTTCGAGAACTATAGAAAGATCCCAGATAGGAACCGAAGGGGGGCGCGGAGGGTTCATCCTCTTAGCTCCCCTGAGGAAGCGGATGACTAACTCGTCTTTGCCCAGGGACTGAGCGCGTCGGGGTTCAGAGAACGCCGCGACGGCTGCCACGTAAACCTTGAGAGTGGAGGGGGACCTGCCCTTGTCCAGCATCTCTTGAAGGAAAACGAGCAAAGACGGCACCTCGCATGACCGTGGGTCCAGATGTTTGTCGGTGCACCATTTTGAGAACACAGACCATTTAGACGCATAGAGCCTTCTCGTGGAAGGTGCTCTAGCCTGTATGATAGTGTTTCTTACTCCTTCTGGCAAATCAACGAATAGTCGTTGATCACCCATGCATGTAGCGCCCAGCGCCGTGGATGGGGGTGCCAGATCGTGCCGCGAGCCTGAGAGAGGAGATCTGCTCTGACTGGGATGGGCCACGGGGCTGTCTGCGACAGCTGAGTGAGCTCCGGAACCCAATTCTGACTCTCCCAACGCGGGGCTATGAGGAGCACCGAGTGGCGTGTGTCCCTGATCCTCTGAATTACCTGTGGTAGCAGAGCGATCGGAGGGAATGCATAGAGCGGGCGGCGAGGCCATTCCTGGGCTAGCGCGTCCTCGCTCCTTGAGAAAAATATTGGGCAGTGAGCTTTCTCTTCTGACGCGAAGAGGTCCACCTCTGCTCTGCCGAATAGCCGCCACAGTATTTGGACCATTTGTGTGTTCAGTGACCATTCTCCTGAGGAGATGAGGTTCCTGGACAGTATGTCTGGACCGTCGTTCAGATGGCCCGGCACATGCGTCGCTCTGAGCGAGAGCAGGCGGCTCTGAGACCAAACTAAAATGCGGTGTGTCAGTAGGAAGAGATTCCTGGACCTGACACCGCCCTGACGGTTGAGATAGGAGACCACAGCCATGTTGTCCGAACGGATCAGGACGTGGTGTCCCCGAATGAGCGGGAGGAAGCGCGAAAGCGCGTTCTCGACCGCAAGCATTTCCAGACAGTTTATGTGTAAGGGGCTTTCCTGTGTCGACCAATGGCCGAAGGCCGGTGAGCCCTCGCAGACTGCACCCCAACCCGTGTTTTTTCGACTTTTTGGCGAGAAAAGTTCCCCATCGTGACGCCCTGTCGAAACCATTCTGCTACTGTCCATGGCTGCAGAGCCGTGAGACATGTCTGCGTAACTCTGATCAGCTGGCGGCCCGTGTTCCACGCGCGGTGGGGTACACGGCTGTTTAACCAAAGCTGAAGCGGACGCATGTGCAGAAGGCCCAGCTGAAGCACAGCGGAGGCTGAGGCCATGTAACCCAGCATCCTCTGAAAAGTTTTCAGAGGTGAGCGGGTGCCCATCTGAAACGAGGCGGCCAGTCGCTGTACACTGCGCGCGCGCTGTGTAGACAGGCGAGCCGTCATCGTGACCGAGTTCAAATCTATTCCTAGAAAGGAAATCGATTGACTGGGTTGAAGGGAGCTCTTTGTCCAGTTGACAGAGAGGCCCAGCGTTTTCAGATGGCCGAGGAGATCTGCGCGGTGCGACAGAAGCTCCGTCTGTGATTGGGCCAAAATCAGCCAGTCGTCCAGATAATTCAATATGCGCAGCCCCTGGCTCCGCAGGGGGGCGAGCGCCGTATCCATGCACTTCGTAAATGTGCGGGGCGCCAGAGATAAGCCGAACGGGAGAACGGTGTATTGATAAACATGACCCTCGAAGGCGAAACGTAAGAATGGCCTGTGACGGGGATTTATCTGGATCTGAAAATAGGCGTCTTTCAGGTCTAGAGAGATGAACCAGTCCCCCTGGCGCACCTGCGCGAGGAGTTTCCTGGTAGTGAGCATCTTGAACGGTCTCTTCATGAGCACTTTGTTCAAAGACCTGAGATCTAAAATCGGTCTGAGGCCGCCGTCTTTCTTGGGAACCAGAAAATAACGGCCGTAAAACCCCGACTCGGTCATAGATAGTGGGACTCTCTCTATGGCGCCCTTTTGCAACAGCGTCGCAATTTCTGAGCGGAGCGTGCCGGCGGCCAGCGGGCTGACAGTAGATTCGAGCCGCGCGCGCGCACGAGGCGGGCGGCGGCGAAACTGTAGCAGATAGCCGTTCTTTATAATGCTTAGTACCCACGGGGAAATGCCTGGAATGGCTTCCCACGCTTTGGAGCATGCGGCTAGTGGCCGAATGGCTATATCGCCCTGATTGCTGCACATAGCGGGCTGGACACAGTGTGTGGGCGCGCTTTGAATGTGTGTGGCAACGGGATTTGCACTTAGAGAGGAGTCTATGGGCCGTGAAACAGAGCGAGCAGAGAGGGGACACGCGCACAAGCTCGTGGGCGTGTTTATGTTCTCTGATATTAGAGCGGACTGTGCCCGTTTCATGTGATGGGGCTCTGATAGAGACACGGGGTATGTTATGCTTGTGTGTATGGGTGAGCACATGATTGTGGGCACATTTTCTACACAACTGGCAAATTTTCTCTTTTTGAGATTTCTCTGGGTAGCCGTAAAAACGGCTTTTTGTCGCTCGCAAGCGGGCTGGAACACCGGCTTGTTTGTGGCGGTCAACACTACAGCAGTCGGCGAAATAACGGGGACTGGCAGAGGGCGAAGCTTTGACGGCGGTCCGGCCGCAGCGGGAGAGCACCGTCGTTTTCTTGACTTTGCTAGGCAGACTTCTGATGATCAGGCTTCAGCGTGATCTTAGGTCGCGGGCCTCGTGGGGGCGGCGGTCTGCGGCGGCTGTCAGAGCGAGAGCGAGGGCGGCCGCCCTGTCTGCGCTGGGCTGTTTGAGTCTGCGGAGGGGGGCGCTGTGGTGGAGCTCTGGCAGGAGGCTTGCGAGAGCGGCCCGCGGAAGAGCTAGCGCGGCGGGGCAGAAACAAATTCATCGCCTGAGTAGCTTTCTGGACCTCAGAAAAGCGATCGACGATTCCCGTGACAGCAGATCCAAAAAGGCCCGTCGGGGAGAGGGGCGCGTTAAGAAACGCGGCGCGCTCAGAATCTCCCATGTCGGCGAGCGATAAGTGAGCCATAAGTGTCTCTCGGCAACACAAAGGCTGGCCATGCATCTCCCCAGAGCTTCTGCGGCGGCTTTAGTGGCGCGAAGGGCGAGGTCCGTAGCACTTCTCAGATCCGTGACAGCGGGGGAGGGGTTTCTACCGCCTTCGGCCCACTCACGGAGAATATCGCTCTGTAATACTTGGAGGACAGACATCGAATGTAGCGCTGCGGCGGCCTGACCGGCGGCGGCGTAGGCGCGAGCATGAAAGCTCGAGGTCGCTCTGCAAGCTTTCGAAGGAAGCGTGGGGGAAGAGCGCCATCTAGCAGAGGGCGGGCAGAGGTGTGCGGCGACCAAGTCCTCAACGGGCGGCATGGCTGAGTAGCCTTTCTCGGCGGCTCCGTCCACCGAGCGCAGCGAGGCGGATATATCAGAGCGGTTTCTAGCCGAGAGCGGGGCATTCCAGGACTTCGTCAGCTCTGCGTGAAGTTCAGGCAGGAATGGAGCGGCCCGGTTGCACGCGGGGGTCGAGCGCCGATGAAAAAAGCTGCCGTCCATCCGGTTCGGGGCCTGCTCGGGTGGAGGAGACCACTCGAGACCGAGGCGTTCGACGGCCTGTGAGAGGAGGCGCATTAGTTCCTCCTCTATCCCGGCGCGGATCCCCGCCGATTCTCTCGTGGATCCGAGAGATGACCATTCTTCACTGTCTGATGCGAGCAGTGAACAGGAGTCCTTCTCCTCCGCGGCGTCATCGGAAGCGACAGAGCGGCCACTCGGCGGCAACTGTATGTCCGGCAGGGGCGGGGAGGGAGAGCGGGAAGCGGGAGGCGGCGGCGGCGGCCCGCATGGTTCCGCAGGGGGCTCCGGCGGCCTCTGGGAGCGGCGTTTTTTCTTACGCGGCGAAGAGGAAGGCGGCGCGGGAGCGGATTTTGCTGCCAGAAGTCGTGCCCGCAGGGACGACAACGGCAGGCTCTCACAGAAGTCGCATCCTCCATCCGCGAGGGCGAGTTCTGCGTGCTCGAGTCCCAGGCAGAGAGCGCAGATGACATGGCGGTCTCCGTCCTCGAGACGAGCGCGGCAAGAGCCGCAGGAAAAACGAGACATCTTTAAAAAGACGCTCGGCTCTTTTAGATATAATAGAGAAGGATACAGTCGTCGGATGGCGCTAGCTTGCAGGGCGGCTGAAGGTGGCGAAGACGGCCGGCTTCTTCAGGGTCCGGGAGCTCGCTAGAGTGATGCCTTCTCGACGGCGACGGCTTTTCTCAGGACAGCAGAAGCGTGCAGCTTGCTGAAGATGAAATGAATCAACATATAAGCCTGGGAGAGACTGTTATATACACCATGGCCACGCCCATTCTGGCGGGCCATGACGCAATGAGCGCGCGGGCGCCTCTCATTGGAAGCGGGTTCAGCCCCGCTCTCCCATAGGCTTAAGCAGTTCTCTCTGAGCGAACCAATGAGCTGCTAGCTAGCCTGCTCTAGGTCTGCCGCAGAGGAACTGCGTTGTGTATGGATACAAATTATGAAATAATTTTTGGCTTCAATATCTCAGCAAAGATGAATCTTTCCCGCAGCGTAAGCTAGCTTACGCAATACGAGAGAACCTCTCGTAAGAGAACACACATTTTTGAAAATGGGTTTCAAAGTGCTAAAAGTACAATGTTCACATCTCCGTGTAAACCACAAAAATGCGAATTTGTGAAAACAGTGACGTTATGTGTGTTACGTTTACAGTCTATAGTGTTTCTTTACACAGTGACATCGCCATCTACTGGCCTGGCAGCAGAATACATCGCTTTACGTCGTCTTCGCGGATCCGTGTGAATGGGGATCGTTTTGACAACGTTGTCGTCTGTATGCAAAAAATGCAAAGGAAAAAAATCCGTTTTTAGTACATCGTTGTCGTGTAAAAGTACACTGAGGGCTTAAATACATGGCTAAAAGCGGAACCAAACAAGACACAGGTGAACATAATTAATCAATGAGTAGCCATAGAAACAAACAGCAACAGGGACAATAGGAACAGGAACTATACTCTGAAAACATCATAAGAGTCCACAAACCGAACATAACCGTTACAAACTAGTATTGAACAAAATGAGGGAGATATACATGTATAGATTAAAGATTGACATCCCCCTCAGCTGGAGCTGGACAGGCTCATGAATGTGTGACGTAACATAAATGTTGTTTGAGCAGAGCCTCTTGTAGGGAAGGGTGTGAGAGTGTTGAAGGACAGATGGAAAACCCTTGAGATGAGGCTTGAGGAGAGCAAAGAGCAGAGACCTTCAAATGAACACTGATAAAGAGGCAGCTCTTCTTCTTCAAGCTCTAGCCCACTGGATTCAGAAGAGAGAAGAGGAAAAATCTCCCAAAATCTTTCTCCTTTTTTAAATACCAAATCACTCTTCCAGTATCCATACACGTTCTGAAATACATTAAGATCATTAATATAATATAACCGCCTGCTCAAATCATGCTTTCACAACCAATCACTCATTTCTCCTTCACTAGAGACTCACATTCTGAAGGTTTTTTAATACTCCAAGGGTACATTTATGTTAACGATGTACTAAAAACGGAAATGTTTTTCTTGTGTTTTTCATGTAACGTTGTCAAAACGTTGTCTGCATTTCATTATGGTTGGAAATGCAGTTTGATCATGTTTCTTGTTTATGCTTTTATTTTATTTACTTTAATTTACCAGGTATTTTTTTTGTATTATTTAAAACGTTATGTTAGATTTATCTTGTCTGATTGTGAATTGGTTTGGGTAGTTACTGGGGGTAGGTCTTGATAAGCCTAGGGCTTCTACCTATCCCTTTTCGAACAGGTTGATTATTATGCTAAAAAATAATAATAATAATAATAATAATAATAATTTTTGTTGTTTTTGTGTTTAATTATTTGTATGGATACTTCATACGTATTGCTGTCTTTATTTATTTATTTTATTATTATTTTTATTAATTGTTCGAAATAAAGATTTCATTTCATTTCATTCATTCATTCAAAACGATCCCGTTCACACGGATCCGCAAAAACGACTAAACACGCTGTTTTCTGCTGCCAGGCCAGTAGGTGGCAATGGGACTTTGTAAAGAAACACTATAGACTGAACACGTGATACACATACGCATGACAGAAATTTGTGTTTTTGTAGTTTACACAGAGACGATAATGCTATCGTTTTAAAAAATGTTGCACTTTGAAACCCATTTGCGTCGCAAAACGCCGTTGTTGTGTAAATGAACGGCTAAAGTGCATAAAAAGGTTTCCGTTTTTAGCTGAAAATGGTGTTGTGTAAATGGCCCCCATCTGCTACCACTAATAAACCCAATTCCCATCAGTTAGCTAAGTAATGGGTTGTATGTCCCAATAGAAAGAAAGAAACAAATAAACATTTGTAGTATTGCAAGATCTTTTTTTTTTTATTTTTTTTTAGATTAACAGTTTTTATTGAAAAGCTTCTTATACAGTATGCTAATTTTTGTACTTTTTGTATTATGAGAGTGTTTTATTATGTACTACTTTGAAGACCTTGTTCTGAACAGCAAAACCTAGAAGTGGATGAAAAGAGAAAGAGATCAATAAATGTGCACGAAATGTATTTATTTATATTTTAGAGTAACCATTTTTATTTAAAAAGCTATTAGAATTTTTTTTAAATTATTATTAGGAGTGTCTATTTGCACCACTTTATTTTTTTTCATAGGCGTCTTTGTTCTGAACAGCACTAGAAGTGAATGAAGAGAAAGAAGAAGTGGAAAGAGTCATTAAATACAAAAATACAAACTAGTCAAGGATTATCATGTAACACCTCCGTGTGGTTTCAAACAAAAACAAAAATCTGTAGGCCTACATTAATAAAGGCAATTATAAAACTAGCAGGCAATTAATACCATTCCAGATTAAATACCAAGTTAATTTACATATTTGATATGATTATCCGGCTGTGTGGGCGGTCCTGATTGTAGTTTTTGTTTTGTTTTTTTGATTGCATTTTAATAAGAATAAAACATAATTGACATACAGGAGTGCATACATGTGTTGTGTCCTGACTGTATAGTTTTGGGAGGCAGAACACCAGAGTGACAGTGACTGGTTTCTGGCGCCCCCTTCTGTCTGAGCTGAGATGAACAACAGCTCCCGCATGCGATGATGTGCAGCCCGTGTGGAAGAAGGACAACTCTATAGAAAAGCGCTGACGTCAAATCTTTATTTTTTTCACACCCGTGTCTGTATCCAGAGCTTCTCTCTGGTTGAAAAAGAAAAACATTTAGAGTAGGCTATGTGTTCAAGGTTGCACAAGACACAGAAAGCATGTTTTTTTTCAGCTCTGGTGTTTAATAGGCCTACTAAGATGCGTGTTCACGATCTTTTAATAAAGTGTCCATAAGGCCTGACAGATAGATAGGATACACTTTAAATCCCGCTGTTTTTACAAAACAATTCTGGCAGCTGTGGTTGATATAATTCTGTAAAAAAACAAACAAAAAAAAACAGCAGTAATCATATTTACAAAACAACCTTATTTTACAGTATAAAACTGTAATTTACAAACATGAAAACTTAGTGGTAAAAGAGGAAGCCACATGAAGAATCACTAAGAAGTTCATCTAGCCTTTCCATAAGATGAATTATAGCTACAGAAGTCATTCCCGCAAACAGAAAACACCATGATGGAAACACACATGACACCAAACATTCATTTAACAAGATGTTACATAGACTGAAATATGTATAACGGATAACAAAATCTATTAAGAAACATAATTAGCCTATTTAAAACGAAATACTTTCAATTGTGAACTGTCACGAGGAAATTCTGTAAAAAGAAAAAACTGCATCTTGAGATATGTCATAGCTTTTTCGTCTAGTCCTACAACAAAAATGAATCCGAAAAGCAATCCACACTTTATTAGCCAATCAGAAACGCTTTTCGATTGTCAATCATTGTGTGCCATGCGGCCTTTTGGAGAGGCGGTCAAATCTAAATAAAACATTTATAATATGTAATTGATCATTCATCAAACGTTTGTGATATGAACAACTATCATAAACATATAGGCTTATTTGTGCAGGTCAAAATTGATTCAGATTTGTAAAATAGGGAGAAACCGATTTTCTCTAATGTTTCACTCACACCGCATGCTTTTTTCTTGAACTATTCCTCTAATTACTGCAGTAATTCACAGCTTTTCTTTGCATTTATGCGTTTGTCTCACCATCATCAGATTAAAAGCAATAGGCATAGGACACGATCCCTACACTCTTAAAAATAAAGGTTATTTATGGGGATCGATGGTTCCATTAACATTCATGGCACCTTTCCATTCCACAAAAGGTTCTAAAGTGGAAAAAAAAATATTCTTAAGATTTTTAGAATGTTCATCAGCACACAAAGGGAAAAAAATGGTTATTTTAGACAACTGCATGTTGACTGAAATGCTCTTTGAGGAACCAAAAAAAATGGTTATTCTATGGCATTTGATGCTAAAACACTAATTTGGAACCTTTATTTTTAGCAGATTCAATCAGCGATATCGATACAATCCGGTTCAATAACTGCGTCCGTGTTTCAAAGCCTCACGGGACTGGATTTACACAAGTCTCCCGGAAGTTCTTGCAGGTTGGGATGTCTGTGTATACCAACAGATGTGTGTGCTAGTCATTGTCCCCTGTCCTGTTCTCCTGAACCGCGGCGCGAGCACACACACACACACACACACACACTCCCTCCTGCTGTGTCTGAGCGTCCGGAAACGCATCCGGAAACACCGGAAAGCTTTCAGCCTCCGCGCGCGTACAAGAGCTTCACGCTGCTCACGAGACACACGGTGCTCTGCCCATTCTAAACCCTGTTCTGAGATCACAACCGCTGTGTGTAGCATGTCAATGAAGATCTCAGAAACTGATCTCAGATCAGGACTGCAGGAGGAGAAGCAGTGGACTCTGATCTGAATTATTTCTCAGCAATCAAACAAACAGAAAGGAAAGAGCTGCTGTTTCGATGTAAAGTCGCTATGAAACCAACATTAACTCTTGTTTTTTATGGAATATTTGAGTATTTATTATAAATTATTTATCCGTGCGCATCATTATTAAAAAAATGCATGCCTTTGTTATCTTTAAAGGGGTCATATAATGGTACATGCACTTTTACAAGTTGATTGTACTGAAATGTGTGTTGGCAGTGTCTGTACACAACCATCATATAATGATAAAAATCCATCCAGTGGTTTTCTTTTAATCTCCTTATATGTTTTCCCCTGCCTCAAATCAAGCCGTTTGAGCCTGTGACGTCACACGGTCGGACGCCCCTCCCACGATTGTTGATTGACAGAGCGTTTCAACACAGACCCGCCCTCGCTGGTGAGCCAGCTGTCAATCATAGTCCGCGCGGACCGGTGTGGTGCCGAATTCTGACCCCCGCCGCCAAATTATTACCCACCTAGTATGGTAGGTTTAGGATTAGTTTTGGGGGAGGGGTTAGGATTAGGGGTGGGGTTAGGATTAGGCAATCAGGTACTGATTTCAACGAGGGGGGTAATAATTTGGCAGGCAGTCGAAATTCGGCATAACACCGGCGCGGTCATTGTTGATATGCTGGAGCACTGTCTATGAGCAGAATGGCGTCTAAGCGATTGTGGTGTTCTGTTCTTGGGTGTAATAACGAACACAGCAGTCATTTTAATGTTCCTAAATCCGAACCGCTGAAGACGCAGTGGCTGAGTTTGTTTTCGAAGGGAATATTCCCCACGAGCAACGTCAATGCTCTCATGTTTGCGCGAATTTCACACACCAGACTGCTTTATAAACGAGGGTCAGTATAAAGCTGGATTTGCTAAGAAGCTGCTCCTGAAAGGATCGGTACCAGATATTCGTGTTCCTGCTGAATCTCCAGAAGAACGGAAGTGAGTGTAACGTTTTATTAAACTTTATATTAATATATTAATCTTTGCAAATCGCTAGCTGCACGCTTCACAATGAATGCATCTAAGGTTTACACTCAGGGTACATTACGGCATGTTTTCTATGTATGACGTTCTCAATATAATTCATAATCCCATGCCTATACTGAACAACGCATTATGGTTATTGTGTTATCGAGTTACAAACGGTGTACACAGAACAGAGAGGCGGGGTGAGCAAAGCTCATGATCATTTAAAGTCACATGCACTGAAACGGCGTGCTGAAAACAGAGCTGTTTTTGACCAGGTAAAATAAGTGTTTTCTTACAATACTAATAAGAATGTTTAATTTAAGTATATTACAAACTTTTAATTTAGACCCTAAAGAATCATATTAGCTTGTACAAAAATGGCATTATATGACCCCTTTAAAACGTTAATGAACGTCCAAAGGAGAGAAGATATGGGCTACAAAACGGAGGCCTATTAATTGCGTGACATTAAAAAGGATTTAGCCAAATCACAAAGATTGAGCACCTGGAATTAATTAATGCATCCTTTATCAAGGACGGCATGAACAACAATGGTAAAAACTGCGTAAGGCTCACATAATGCACAAAAAAGAAAAGATTAACAGATGATTCATCACCATTTTCATTTAAAGCGAAATATTTAGCAAAATTCTGCTGTTTATCGATGTTCCTGCCCATGCACATATTTTACAGAAGTTGTGATAAAATGTTCAACAACTGAGTTTCTTAATTAAGTAGGCCTAGCCTAGGCTATTGAATAAGAAGCATTTCCCCCATATTTCCTCCTGTGCTGAATGATACAGTAAAAGCAAGCAGATCAGTCAGAAGCAGAGGCTTTGGATCTGTTTAAAGTTCTGATTAGATGACTCGGAAGTCAATCCGTCTTAGTCACCAACACGCTTGATTTTTTTTCTGCCGTATCTTTGGAGACCAAGGTCATTTCGTACTAATTCCAAGTGTGAAAATAAGAGCTATTCAGACTCTCGCTCACAGAAACACGTCATACAACTGCATGGACACACTCACTGAAAGACACGTTTAAGCGACAAGCCGATAAAGCTGTCAGCACGTTTATCAGGAGCTGAAGTGTGTCTTTTGCTTCTTTTGCCTCATTGCACATGTATTGGAATCAGCTGGGATAATGTCTGCATGTTTTATTCTGCAAATACACCGTTGTTTACAGCGTCTCTATTGTTGTTGCCGCGAGAGAGGAATGAAAGTGAAGTTGCGATAGTCTTTTCTGTTGTGACGTATAGGCCTACATCCGAGTTAAACGGCTTCCCGAACAAGATCAAAAGTAAGGCGGGGCTTGATTTTGTCCATGGGGAATTGATTGGATGGTTGTGGTTTGCTATTGGTGGATCTCATTTGAGTGACAGGTTGCCCCGCCCTCGCACCAGTAAACACGTCATCACAGAAGAGAAGAGATGTCACTGCAAGAGACATCTGTATATGTTTCAAATTAATCTGATTCACTGACTCATTTGAAGTCAGTTCTTTAAAGATCAGCACATGAATTAGATCATTTGAAACGTTAAGCTATTTACCGTAAATAATGATTACACTCTATTTTAATATGTCTGTGTTACAGTGTAATTCTATATTTAAGTACTGAGTAATATTTACTAACTACATGCACTTAGGGCTTGGCTTTGGGGTAAGTTGCATGTAATTATGCGCAATTTATATTTATAGTTAGTAAATTAGGTTTGGGGGGGGGGGGGGGTGTCTTAAAGGAGGTTCTTAAAATAATCTTTTTATTAAAAACTAAAAACACTAGTACACTGGTCTTAAAGGAACACTCCGACTTTTTGAAACTTTAGCCTATTCACCTTATCCCCCAGAGTTAGATAAGTCCATACATACCTTTTTCATCTCCGTGCGTGCTGTAACTCTATCTGACGCACCCACCGCTAGCCTAGCTTAGCACAAAGACTGGATGTAAATGGTTGCAGCTAGCATACTAATCCAAATAAGTGACAAAATAGCGCAAACATTTTCCTATTTACATGTTGTGATTTGTATAGTCACAGAGTGTACAAAAAACGAAGTCACATGAGACACAGACATATTTTAACCGTATAAATACTGGGAACTATATTCTCTGAAGGCGAAGCACTGCTACTTGGGCGGAGTGATAACCGCAGCACCTGAGACGCGCCGTGGTGAGGAGCAGAGAGCGCGTCTCAGGTGCTGCGGTTATCACTCCGCCCAAGTAGCAGTGCTTCGCCTTCAGAAAATATATAGTCGCCTTCAGAGAATATAGTTCCCAGTATTTATACGGTTAAAATATGTCTGTGTCTCATGTGACTTTGTTTTTTGTACACTCTGTGACTATACAAATCACAACATGTAAATAGAAACATGTTTGCGTTATTTTGTCACTTATTTGGATTAATATGCTAGCTGCAACCATTTACATCCAGTCTTTGTGCTAAGCTAGGCTAGCGGTGGGTGCGTCAAACAGACTTATAGCACGCACGGAGATGAAAAAGGTATGTATGGACTTTTCTAACTCTGGGGGATAAGGTGAATAGGCTAAAGTCCCAAAAAGTCGGAGTGTTCCTTTAATATTTCTTGCATATAGGCTACATGTATTGAGTCACAGTCATATATGGTGTAAGCACTTCTGGTGTATTTGATGCCAAAAAATAAAGCATATTAAGCACATTAAGACATGAAGTATGACTAGCTCCATTTATTTGCACATTCATAAGCAGAGCACACTTGTTTAGCAAGGCATTAGGTGTTTGTAGCAGCTTTTATGTTTCAAGTCCTTCTCTGAGATGTATTTTTATCAAAATGAATCATTGCAAACATTGTCATCACATCTCTGAGCTCATGAAAAACACTGAATTTACCTAACAGCCTACTATACGTCACACCATGCCATCTTTCCATTGACCAAGCTGTGAAGTGCGTCTTCTCATTTCACCTGTTCATGCTTCTCCAGGCCTGTCGATTCGGGGGTTATGGGATATAATGAGAAGTTAAAAGTTGCAACTCCCACAGTAATTATTTATGGCAACAACACAATTGTCTCTGCTGCTATGGTTACGTTCACACCACACGCAGCTGCAATTCAATCTAAATGAGATAAAGGTTTCTCCCTCACTGTCTTTACGTCATCCACTTGCTGCTTTTCAAAACTCATTACAAACTCACTGCCTGATCAGGTGAGAAGTTTGCCTGCAATCACAGTAACCACATGTAGGAATCAGGTTTTATTAGTAGCATTTAGTGAAATGAAATGCAATGAAGGGAAGGGTTAGTTCACCCAAAAATGAAAATTCTGTCAGCAATTACTCACCCTGATCCAACATGACGTGGGTCTCTGTGAGTTCACGAGAGCGCCACGTCACATGTGTGAGAACTGAGAAGATGACGCAATGGGTCTCCATGTAGTGTTTAAAATGGTTCTAAAGTGTGGATTTCCTGGATGTCCGAATCGTGAGAAACCCATAGACAGTAAAAGTAATGGGCACAGCGACCACATAGACTTCAACGGAGAAAAGTGAAGTCAATTAGAAGCACTCACTTCCTGATGGCCGAGCGACTGCGCAGGCTCAAACTGAGCTTGACGACGTAGATATGACGTGAGCAACCTGTACGTCTTCTAGTAGCTGTGCCAAGAGGAATCTGAATCATTCCCTTCCGAATCTTGCAGAGACGGAGGGCGTGAGTAGGAGCTGTCCATGAGCAGCAGCAGGAGCAACTTTATTACTCTTATTCCTTGACTTTATGCCTCCACATCCCCCCGATTGACACGAGCTTCTCCTCCTGTCTATACGGTAATTTATACTGCGCGACAGAGAGTCGCGTGTTTTGACGCAATCGTTAGACTATTTTTACAAAAACTGCTTCTACGGGGCCATAACATAAGAGACAAGGTAATGGAGCCTTTTATACATTGTCGTGTTTCTTTAGAAATAACAATGGATAAATGGAGTCTTTAAACGCCTCAGATGTAAAGTTGTTCGCTGTCAAAGTGACGCCAAAATGAATGGGAGTCAATGGAATGCTAACAGCAGCTGAAGGCTTGTTAGCCAATGGCGGCGCCCGGGGAGACTTCAGTTTCCGGCTGGTGGATTAGACACTCAGAGAGACCCACACGGAAGTAAATGAATAGTTGAATAAAGTAGTTTTTTTTGCGCACAGAAAGTATTCTCGTCGCTTGATAAACTTATGGTTGAGCCACTGTAGTCACTTGGACTATTTTAACGATGTCTTAACTAACTTTTCTGGACCAGCAAGATATCAATTACAGAAGCCTATGGAGGAGTGATCCAGCTCTCAGATTTCATCAAAAATATCTTAATTTGTGTTCCGAAGATGAACGAAAGTCTTACGGGGTTGGAACAACATGAGTAATTACTGACTGAATTTTCATTTTTAGTTGAACTAACCCTTTAAGGCTACGTCCACATTAATTCGGATACATTTGAAAACGGCGTTTTCGTTTAAAAACGCTCTCCGTCCACACTAGCGTTTTCAGGCGTTTTTAGGCGTTTTCCGACGTTTCAGTGTGGATGAGAAACTTCTAAATTCACCATTACTACGCATGCGTGAAACCTCACCGAGATGATACAGATGGAAAAATAAATAATAAAGTTATCGTGCAATTCTTCTAACAGGATAATTTTATTTAGCAAAATATCTCCAGGTCGCACTCAGTCACCATACGTTTGGTCTAAAACGCGACTGCTCTCCTGTATTGCCGCAGGACAGCAAATGTGAGTAACTTTTCTGTCATCTTTGCAGGACTGTGATATGAAGAGTGTGCAAAGTAACATATTTTAGCAACAGTGTAAAAGTGAATAGCACATAACATACCGGTAAACATGAATAGCTACAACATGGATCACATGACTAAACTTACGTCATCGTTTTCAAATACCTCCAGCTTCACAGTCCACACTACAACGCGAAAACGGCGGTTTCAAATTTATCCGCTTTGGAGAGCGTATACCAAAAGCTACGTTTTCATTGACTTAAAACGCCGTCTCAGTGTGGGCGGAAGGCCAAACCAGAGAGGAAAATATACGTTTTCAAACGAAAACGTATTAGTGTGGACATGGGCTAAGGCCCCATCCACACTACTGCGTTTTAGTTTAGAAACGGATAATTAAAAAGAATACCATCTCCGTCCACACCAGCGTTTTAGCTGCGTATTAGAATTGATCTCCGTCCACATTAAAACGACTGAAAACGCGGATCAAGTGACCATTCACCAACACTGGGCATGCGCGTGCCGTTGTAAACACAACTTCATTGATAAAATTATCCCACCATGCTCTGATTTAACCCCAAAACCGATGCTCCATGTACGGTCAACGCCGCCGCTGCACACGGGAATTGTCACAGATCGCTCGAATAATAGCTTGACTCCGGCGCATGTAGGCAGTTATAGCGTTGTAAAATGCAGAATTTACTTGTACAACAGCTGCTAGCAAAGATATACGCCATGACTGATGACACCCAATCATAGAGCCGAGCGTGAGCCTCTACTACGTCATCGTTTCTAAAGTCCTCCGTTTTGACCCATCTACATTAAAACGCCTTCCGGAGATTCAAAACGAAAAACGGATCGGCAGCATTTCTAAACTTCACCGTTTTGGGTCTCCGTTTTTGCCGTTTTAGTGTGGACGGGAGGTGCAAACGTAGCAAAAGGTCTCCGTTTTTAAACGAAAACGCAGTAGTGTGGACGGGGCCTAAGTATACTTATATGCAAAAGTAGGTTAAAAATTGACCCGTTTTAAAATTTTAAATGACATCTAATTCACTTTCAATGACAAGATGCATCGGCCAAATTATAAATGGAATAATTGTTCCAAAATCTTGTAAGCTGCTCTGCTCTAACAGGGAATGTTCTTAAAACGCTCTGGATAGGTTCTCAAAGTTGTGAACAATCGTTCTTCCAGTAATGTTAATAGGATGTTTGTTAAAAGTTATCTGGTCTTTAATAATGTTCTCACAAAGTAAGCACAAAAACATCATCCTATACATTGTTCATGGAACGTTTTTTTTCTAATTAGTCTAATGTTTTTAAAAAATGTTTTAACTGGTTTCAGAATGCTTACAGAACATGCTAGTAACATTCCTATGTTTGCAAATGATAAAAAAAAAATTGAATGTTCCCTTAACTTTTGCATAACCAGGAAAAAGCTTTTAAAAGAACTGGACATTTTGAATGTTCAGGCAACATTCAGAAATAACATTTTCATAACTTAATGGAAACATTAGCAAAACCTTATGTTTTTGACAGCGTCCTGAACATCGCAGACTCTGGGTTTGGAACAGGGCCATTAACATGCTGTTTTTAAAATGTATTTCACATCGAGGCTAATTTGTGACCACTGTTCAAATCTCAAGTACGCAACGTTTAAAAGCATTTTCATAAGTCAGTTTCAGCTGTGAAAGAGGATGTTTCCGTTTGTAATGACTCAGGATTGACGTGCTTTTGTTTCCAGGTTACTGGGAAGGATAAACACTGACAGTAGAACAGTAGAGTATATAAAACTGTGTTCGCTGATGGGCCCACATAGATAATTGAGTATTGTGTTTGAACAGGCCCCTGCATTAGATTAATGATTTATTCAGGACTTACAACAGAGCTGGTGCACGACACACTTCTGTCCGGACCGCCTCCTCCAGGATCGTGTGGAAGAATGTTCCAGCCTTCAGTCTCAGGTATTACCTGTTAAAATAAGTGCAATATATATATATATATATATATATATATATATACACAGGTCCTTCTAAAAAAATTAGCATATTGTGATAAAGTTCATTATTTTCCATAATGTAATGATAAAAATTAAACTTTCATATATTTTAGATTCATTGCACACCAACTGAAATATTTCAGGTCTTTTATTGTTTTAATACTGATGATTTTGGCATACAGCTCATGAAAACCCAAAATTCCTGTCTAAAAAAATTAGCATATTTCATCCGACCAATGAAAGAAGTGTTTTTAATACAAAAAAAAAAGTCAACCTTCAAATAATTATGTTCAGTTATGCACTCAATAGTCAATACTTGGTCGGGAATCCTTGCAGAAATGACTGCTTCAATGCGGCGTGGCATGGAGGCAATCAGCCTGTGGCACTGCTGAGGTGTTATGGAGGCCCAGGATGCTTCGATAGCGGCCTTAAGCTCATCCAGAGTGTTGGGTCTTGCGTCTCTCAACTTTCTCTTCACAATATCCCACAGATTCTCTATGGGGTTCAGGTCAGGAGAGTTGGCAGGCCAATTGAGCACAGTAATACCATGGTCAGTAAACCATTTACCAGTGGTTTTGGCACTGTGAGCAGGTGCCAGGTCGTGCTGAAAAATGAAATCTTTATCTCCATAAAGCTTTTCAGCAGATGGAAGCATGAAGTGCTCCAAAATCTCCTGATAGCTAGCTGCATTGACCCTGCCCTTGATAAAACACAGTGCACCAACACCAGCAGCTGACATGGCACCCCAGACCATCACTGACTGTGGGTACTTGACACTGGACTTCAGGCATTTTGGCATTTCCTTCTCCCCAGTCTTCCTCCAGACTCTGGCACCTTGATTTCCGAATGAGATGCAAAACTGAGCAACAGTCCTGTGCTGCTTCTAGCCCAGGTCAGGCGCTTCTGCCGCTGTTTCTGGTTCAATAGTGGCTTGACCTGGGGAATGCGGCACCTGTAGCCCATTTCCTGCACACGCCTGTGCACGGTGGCTCTGGATGTTTCTTCTCCAGACTCAGTCCACTGCTTCCGCAGGTCCCCCAAGGTCTGGAATCGGTCCTTCTCCACAATCTTCCTCAGGGTCCGGTCACCTCTTCTCGTTGTGCAGCGTTTTTTGCCACACTTTTTCCTTCCCACAGACTTCCCACTGAGGTGCCTTGATACAGCACTCTGGGAATAGCCTATTTGTTCAGAAATTTCTTTCTGTCTTACCCTCTTGCTTGAGGGTGTCAATGATGGCCTTCTGGACAGCAGTCAGGTCGGCAGTCTTACCCATGATTGCGGCTTTGAGTAATGAAAAAGGCTGCGAGTTTTTAAAAGCCTCAGGAATCTTTTGCAGGTGTTTAGAGTTAATTAGTTGATTCAGATGATCAGGTTAATAGCTCGTTTAGAGACCCTTTTCATGATTTGCTAATTTTTTGAGACAGGAACTTTGGGTTTTCATGAGCTGTATGCCAAAATCATCAGTATTAAAACAATAAAAGACCTGAAATATTTCAGTTGGTGTGCAATGAATCTAAAATATATGAAAGTTTAATTTTTATCATTACATTATGAAAAATAATTAACTATCACAATATGCTAATTTTTTTAGAAGGACCTGTATATAAACCCAGCAGGTTTCCAGTGTTACAACCACAGGGGCATGTTGTCACATTGTCTTTGTAAATGGCATCTTTTCTTCAGTGCATTCTTGTTACAACTCCAGTTCCACATATCACTGTTTTTTTTTATTATTATTATTAAAACCTCATGTGTAGTGTTTGTGAAGACATATGGATTTCATTTCTTTTGGCTCATACACGTCACTGAACTTCTCCTGGGAGGAGAGAAGATCAATCTGTGCGTCCTCCGTGACAACCTAAATTAATTTTTTTTTCTTTGGTTCTTTGGCAACAAGCAGGAAGATCAACATGTCCAAATGAGCTCAGGAGACTAACACACATTATACTGTTAGGTGAGGTTGCTTAGAAACTGCCATTTACTTATCGAGCATCACTGACAACAGTGTCTCTCACTGTACTACGACACATCACTTCACATAGCTCTAGTTCTTACAGAGGTGGTATACAGATCTGAGCTGGCAACTTAACGTTTGAACGCAAGATTCACACATTAAGATTTACACTTACATTTAGTTTCTGTTTTTAGCCTTAAGCGTGTCATCTTTTTTTTTTTTTGTAGAGTTTATACTTTTTATGAAATGAAAGTAAAATTAAAGCAACTTGAAAGCAAGTCTGCAAGGTTAGCAAAAAACAAAAACAAAACACGTAATGGCTGCTAAAGCTCCTAAAGGTGTCAATGGAGGAGAGGCTTCACTACGCTGAATAAACTGCTTTAGTGAGAAAACGGCTTATCATTTTTAACAAATCGACACTTTTGCTCTTATAGTTTTGGATTGATCTATTTTTAGAGTTTACCCTGAAAAAAATGCTGTTTTATAAGAGAAGTCACGAACAATTGCGCGACAGGTATGCTTCAGTTTACGGCACTTCTCATCATTTTTTTTACGCAAAATTGCCACCTATACCCTTAAATAGGGCACTATTTAGGGGTAGAGCCATTTGTAGTGGTTTCCGAAACCATAGTGGATGTTATCGAGGGCACTCATTCAATCCCATAATGCACTGCAAAAACGAGTGTACAGCCGATGTGCGCTCTACGGCTAGAGAATACCCATAATGCACTGTGACAGTCTGAGCTGCATCATCCATCCATCCATTTTCCAAACCGCTGGTCCAATGTGGGTACAGCGTAATATCATACAGTCATTTTTTATGATTATTAAATTGTTTAATTAAAGTTTATAGATGCTAGTTTGCATGAAAATGTTCAAGATCTTTTCATCTTACTACTGGAGCAGCCAGTTTGCTAAGTTTCAACTGATCATTAAACAGCAAACACAAACTATGCAAAAGCGGCAGCCCTTCCGGCGCACTCAGTGTCCAAATTCGTTTACTTGATTTCATTCACGCTTTCAAGTGGACTATTATAGTGGACTAATGCAGGGAATAGTCAATGAGGGTATAGGGAGCGATTTCGGATCAACTGTCGCACAACGAAATTCAATGACATCAAGGGTGTAATGTGATTGGTTATCAAGGCACACGTGATCCAAGTTAGCCGTTATACTTTCTCCAATGGTAGAGCCACAGACCCTAGTATCTCCCAATAATGAAGACCATCTCTGGTAAAATCTCCCACTGACCCACTTTGACTTCAATAACGTCATTTTTGAATGGTAATTGGCCTTTTTTTTATGCAAAAACCAAAGCCTACCTAAAACTTTAGCACAATTATTGTACTTTTACTTTAATTAATTTGTTCGCAAACTACACTTTTGCAACCACAAACGATATCTTACAAGAATTCACTACGTAGACGTCTCGTTCATAAACGGAACGAGGTAACCAACAGTAAGCTGATATTGATATTACAAAAATAATCGTATTAGTAAATTGTTTGAAAAGTCTGTAAGATAGCTAGCGTTAGCAAATGGCAATGTTGGTTGCGCGGGAACCTCCGCAGATTGTGCCCAGATCCCCCTGAAGGTCACGATTGCTTGCTAGCCCTTGTATTTCTTTCAGGAAATGTTTTTTTTTTTTACCTGTTTTTAAATAGACAATATAGACCTTATGCGCCATATAAACAAGCACGCAGCCATCTTTAGAATTTTGTGTTTGAACTTCCGTTTTTGCGGTAGCTCTGTATATTTCCATGGCCTCGCTGTCGAAGAGTAACTAGCTAGTGAAGTGGATTTACTTAGAGTAAACGAAAGTTACCTTGAGTGTTGTAATGTTGGAAGCGGATGTCATAACAAATGTCAGCAGACTGGGAAGATTTTAAAACGAGCGCTTCATTCATTAATCCGTAAGATCTTACCTTCATGCAGTGAAAATACAAACCGGAAGACAGAACACATTCAAGAACACAACGAGCGCAGCGCTGGAAAGGGGCGGAGCTACATAAGCTCGCAACACCAGGCTACTTTGCGTCATGGGACCATACAGCAAAAACAAATGCATGCCATTATTTATCAAGATATTATAGACTTGCTTGCATATCACAGGTGTATTACAAAAACTTTAGTGTTTGATACTTGCGATGCAGATTCATTAGAAATGAGTCATAATCCGCGCACTACAAGATTTACTGCAGTTGTACGTCTTTCCTTGAATCGCACAAATACACACTAAATGAATTTCGGAGTTCCAGAAACAGAGTGGTTAACAGCATCCATTAAGTAGGAATGATGTCAGGTTAATGGAGGACAAAGACTGATTTCTGGGCATTGATCTCCTGTGGATATATAGACAAAAGTGTGATTTCTGGCACTACAAATGTTTAGCAACGGACTTGCAAAGACATTCAGACGAAGAGCTGCAGTCTTTGTTAAGAGAACACAAGCCTGCAGCCTTGAACTAATACAACTCAACAAGTTACCCGTGGCACATTCTTCTCCTCAAAGTGGGTGTGTTTATAATTCTATGAAAGACTATATTTATTTTACCCTTAAAATACTGTGAAATGAATAATTAAAAACCATTAGGAATATCCATATGATGTTAAAAACTATTCATAACAGTTTTGCACTTCATAGTAATTTCATTAGCTTATTAATTTTTATTAGCCAAGCTATTGTTGATGTGACGTCATCACCGTGTGGGTGGGACCTGTCAATCAACTGGCTCGTTGTTCCCATTGGTCAGATAAACGTTCATTCGGAGGGCTGTGTGGGCTGCGTGAATAAAAGTATGGAGACTGGGTTGAGTCTCCAAATAAGAGCCGTGGATGGATAAAGAGTGACTATTGAAGGACAGAACAAAGAAGTTCCAGCCAGCTTCACCAAGTGATCGCCTTGACACTTGGACAACAAGAAGCTCTGTCGGTACCTCAAGGTAACGGAGTAGATTTAGTGTTGGCACACGTGCCTATAACTGTATACAAAAGGTTTTGGATATGAAACTGGTAAGAAAAAGACTAAATAACCTCAAACATCAGTGAATTCTGCAAAAAACCTCCCTGAAGAGAAGATAAAGTGGACCCTGTGAGGAAGATAGTGTCACTTGTTTTATGTTTTCTTCTCTCGCACCACAGGAATCCCAGTAAATGATGGAGTGGTATGTTTTGGTGTTGATGCTGAGCTTGCCAACCTTGAGTCAGGCAGATTGTTCAGCGCAATGCCTGAGATGCGCGCAACAGATCCCCGACCTGGACACTGCAGTGAACCGCTTGGTAAGATCACCCTCAGTTCTCCTCATTTTGAACCACTTATGACAAGATACAGTTTGCATGCGCTTAATTTTGTGATAAATGTGATGCACGAGCAGGGCAAAGACGATAGAAATGGATTAAACTTTGTCGTTATTGGCTCTGTACTTTACTGTACAGAAATAAAAGTAAGCATCTAATCAGAAGTGCAGATAGTATGTAGCATTAAATAAATTATATAGCAATTGAAGTAAAATGGCATTATAATGGTACAATGAATGAAAAATTAGATGCAATGAGTTTTTAACTAAATCAAATAAAGAATAAGCATTTGTAAATTAACAAACAGAAATGTATATTTGTAATAGAAACATTTCAAAATTGAAAATGGTCGATTCTTTTCTCATTTTTTTGCAATTAAACTCACTGGGGCGCGCGCATTCAGCACCATGGAGAGCGCGACAATACGCGCGCTCGTCTAGATTATAAACGATCTTGGGAAAACCTTCTTCATTGATATACTGAGGAAAAATTGCAAGTACAGAAAGGATAGTTTGCACAATTAAACCAGTTTATGCATATAGTTTCGGTAAAAAAAAAAAAAAAAGATATAGCCTAAATCCCTTAGGAAAATGAACCATGGTTTTTACTAATATATAAAAAAAAAAAACATGGTCATTGAAGTTAAACCATGGTAACCACAAATAACAAATGTAAAATACAAATTGTAATCAATCCGCCAAAAAACAATAAATAAAAAAACCAGTGGTAAATAAAAAAAATGTTCTTCGTAGGCTACTTGAAAAGTTTCTGCATCAAACCCAAATCGTTTTTAATCTGATATGGTTCTGTTTCTGTAAGGTTCTTTTTTAGAGTAAGAAAACACGTTAAATATGGTTCTACAGACCGTGTGTATTGGTTTCTGAGTTATGTGATGTTGATGTTTAAAAAAACAACTAAAAAATAAAACGTTCTTTTTGGAACGTTAGGCATCAGATTGTAAAACCCTTTAGGTTCTATAACGGAACTTTTATTTTCATAGGTGCACAGAGTCAAGTTTGTCCCACTTTTCTTTTTGCAGACTTGTACTTTAGAATGTGAAGGAGCGGTCCCATCTTCTGGTACACTAGACAGATGTGAGAAAGCGTTACAGGAGCTTTCAGATGAATTAGCGGACCTCGACCCAGACGACAACGGCGAGCGAAGCGCGCTAAACGCAGGGGATCTCCAAGACAAGCCAAACCTGGTCAAACGATACGGGGGATTCATCAAGAGGATCGATAAGAATAAAAATAAAATTTTCGCTTCACCCTGGAAGGAGAACGCCATTCTTAAAGGATTGTTCTTGAAGAAATACGGAGAATCCCTCTCGAAACTGAGCGAGCGAGACGTCCCGTCGCTCACGGAAGACGACGAGGGCGACGATATTACGGCGGAAAACGAAACGGGACTTTACGACAACGAAGTTCCTTTGAATGAAGTCAAACGTTACGGTGGGTTTCTTCGCAAATTCGGTCCCAAAAGAAGCGACTTGGTGGACAACACCAGCCGGCAGGTGTTACAGAAGCGATACGGTGGTTTTATGCGAAGAATTCGCCCGAAGTTGAGATGGGACAACCAAAAGCGATATGGCGGTTTTTTACGGCGCCATTTTAAAATCTCCGTGCGCTCTGACGAAGAGCCCTCATCACACGAGGACTATGCTTTATAGGCTGTTGTATCATATATAACTCAATCAGAACTCATTTTGCCTACGCATTGCCCACCCCCCAAAATGGCTGCTGACTTCTGGACGCTATCAATCATCCACTATCAACCTGTCAGTCATGCCCTCAGGACGTTTCAGTGACCGACCACTTGTTGTTTCCAGTGAACTTTACCCCATGTAAGCAATCAATAGCTACTGCAAATAATGCTTGTTTAAGACCAATAAAGGGCAAGACCATTACCTGCTAACATTGTTCGGGTAATGTTTTGTGTGACTTTTTTCCCTCCAATTTAAATGTTTTTTTTCGAGCACATTACAATAAATTAAACATGAAATTGCATTGTTATGTTACTATACGATTTACTAAGGTTAAACCCCTTTTTATTCTAATCCCAAAAAGATTGCTTATCTTTCAGGAATTGTCCATCTTAAAGGGATAGTTCACTCATAAATGAAAATTCTGTCATTTAGCCTACTCACCCTCATGTTGTTTAAAACTTTTATGAATTTCTTTCTTCTGTTGAACACAAAAGAAGATATTTTGAAGAATGTTGATAATCAGACAGTTGATGGACCCCATTGACTTCCATAGTATTTGTTTTCCTACTATGGAAGTCAATGGGTGCCGTCAACTGTTTAGTTACCAACATTCTACAAAATATCTTCTTTTGTGTTCAACAAAAGAAAGAAACTAATATAAGTTTTAAACAACATGAGGGTGAGTAAAAGACAGAATTTTCATTTTTGGGTGAACTGTCCATTTAAATAAGTCAAATCTCACGGTTGGCGAATGTTTAGATAAACAGCACCACCTGTTGGTCAAAATTACAAGTTAAATACAACGCTTGAAAAAAGTCCTTTAGTGATGAAGAAACACTCAGTGATACACAAAAAAGCACCAGAGAGCTTATGACTCTATGCTGATTATTCTGTGAAACCGCTAAAACACATTGGTTTACTATGGTAAGTGGTTAAAAGACTGCAAAACAGTCCACCGTGGAACTTCGAGGAATATTCAGCCTATTTTATATCGACTGCCTATGTAGAATTCCTTGATATCACGTTGTTGATTATAAGGTCAATTTGCTGTATTGTACAATCAATGTATATTTATTTTGAAAGACAAGATGGTTAATCAATTTTAAATAATCAATGAAGAGTCAGGTACAGATATACCATTGTAATGAAGTACTCTCAGAAATACTAATTATGAAACATCAATATGGAAAAAATGATGTGCACAGTATAAATATCGAAGTGAGCATTACATCAAAAACTACACACTGGTCAAACACAGAATTTTAAGGATTAGCATTTAAAATGTCCTTAAACAGTTGATCCTGTATTTCACCACATTGTAATCAGTTTACAAGTGAAATCAAAATGCAATGCAAACAAAAGACTTTCATTACCAAACCATGGCTGCTTTTGCAAAAAAAGTTGCAAATTTTCCTCATTAAAAAGCAAAAAAGTTCATCCTCCGTATTCAAATTATCTGATACATTGACGTTACGTGCAAAAAAAAACCACCTTTCAGGAGAATTTCACTCCTGGTCATCTCTCTGTTCTGTCGCCGCGTCCGCTTGCGGCCCGACGGTCTCGACGACGGCAGTGTTTATGCTACTGACAGTACTAACGGGCACAGCGACTACAGTGTTGCCTGCAGCGCCCCCTACTGGTGCTCCCAGGTTCTGCAGCGTGGCTCCTCCTCCCATTGTGGGCAACGTGACCAGCTGAAACGGACTGACCACTTTGACAAACGTGTGTCCCGCGGAGCCCTGTGGGACGCCGGCAGCGCTCAGTACGGTCAGGTTGGAGCCGTCGGGATGCAGCTCGGCCCCCCCGGGTGACGTCAGCACGGTGTATCCGCCGATCAGCGGAGACTGAGTCTGAGCCGACAGAGGGATGCCGGTGAGCTGGGTGATGGGCAGGGTGAAGTGCGTGGACTGGGTGGGGGTCGGGGCCACGGTGGCGGGGCCCGAAACGGCACGGGTCAGACGGGGGCGTTTGGCAGTGGGTGGCGAGGTCACGGGGGTCAAGGTCATCAGGACGTTGTTGAGGTGCTGAGATTTGCTCTTCAGCTCTTTGGCGCGCTTGCGATGCTCGTCACACTGTTGCTCTAGGGCTAGAAATGCAAAGAGTTAAAAGTCACTTCTTGAAAACTTGCTTTGGGGATTTTTGTGATAAAAATTGCGATTTAAAAAAAAAAACTAATTTGCTGTGCTTGTTTATAGGGCTCCACAATTTTTTCTTAGCTATATAATAATAATGATAATCATTATTATTATTACTTTAATTATTATTACTAAATAAGAAATATTACCGTACAAGTATTAACTTTTCACTGTAAAAAAATAAATAAAAATCCAGCATTTTAGAAAATAATTTAATAATAATTTTATTTTACATTACAACTGTAAAATTACATTAATAATATTTATGACTGTCTTCATTTTAAATTTTTTTTTACTTTAAATAAATGAATTTTATTTTGAACAACACCGCAGGGAGCCCTTAAACTTCTTCTTAAAGTTTGGGAAGATTCACAAAACGCAGTGCATGTTTTTATTTAATTTATATTTTATATTTATATTTATTTAAGTTCCCTTTTCAAATGGGTTGAGTATTATGTTGAGTATACATTTCCTTTTTATACTCGTTTGTATATTTTATTTGTTTCTTCTTTTAACAGTTCGAAATACATATTTTCATTCATTCATACATTCATTCATTCATTCATTCATTCAATTAAGATGCAGCCGTCGTGATTTGCTAATCATATTCGATTCAATTTCATATTATTCATGCAGCCCTAGTGCTTATTAATGTTTTTCTCTTTAAAAACCTGATGCTGCAACTACACTGCTAGTATGCACAAAATAAGCCCACAATGTGTGGTTGGATATTGAAAAACACACACACACACACACACACACACACACACTGACCCACTAAGCTGCGTGTGTACTGCTCCCTACAGCGGTCCATCTGGCTTTTGTGACTGGACAGAACTTTCTTCACCAGGTCCAACATCCCAAAGTTCTGGACTATATTGTTGAGCAGAGCGGCATCTATTGGCAGATTCATATAATGAACAATATCCAATCAGTCTGAAGTTTAATAGAACATTTATGTCCATTTACAGCATTCTGAATCACAAAATAAACAGACATGGAATATATTTACATAAATGTCTTGCTTCAGTTAAAGCATTATATTAAAATATATATTCATATAGGTAATCTGTTCTTTTACCTACTACAAACTGAACATTAAACAACAAGAATATAATATGCATTATTCTACATAATCTATATGAATATAAATATAAATATACAATGTTATAAAACTAATAACATTTACTTTTTTTAAGTTAACGATAATAACCCTTGCATATATATATATATATATAGATATCACAGACACGGTTATCATTAACTTAACTATAAAACATTTATATTATAAACGATAAAACATTTATATTATATAACTTATATAAACATTTATATTTATATTACACTTATCTTGTTTCAGCTAGTTTCTCATTTTAAATAATAAACTAAAACTTAATAAATAGCTATTTAGACATAAAAAAACTATCGAAAATGACAAAAACGCACAAGAAAATGCCTAAATATTTAACTAGAATTAAAATGAAAACAGAAAATAACAATAAAAACAAAATCGAATCTAAAATAGCATTTCAATGATACAAACTCCTTTACCACAAACTGAACATTAAACAACAAGAATATAATCTGATGCAATATATTCTGAAATATTAAGAATATATACAAATATTATATTCAAATAGTTCTATATTTTATTATACTAATAATAACTATTATATAGATTATTGAATTATTATACAATTTTAACATGTGACATTTCATATTAATATTGTAATAAATTATATATATATATATATATATATGTATAATAAAAGTATTATAAGATCATATAAAAACAAGTTCAGTTTAGTGTGTCCAAACGTTTGACCAGTGGTGCACACTGGGAAATTAATGTAAGCGGGCTCAAACTGATTGCAACATCAGATTGTTTAGTATGAACAGGTTTAGTGGCGTAACTCTGACCTTTGACCTGCAGTGGCGGGTCTTGGATTCGCTCCTCGAGGCCCTTGAGAATCTCCTGGATCTGTCTCTCCAGATCCTCCATGACTTCCTCCAACAGCCCAGCATCCCTCAGTCCTCTCCAGAAGGTCATGGTGTCCTCTGACATGGAAAAGAACGGCCGGTGAAAGAGTTAAACCAGTGAACTACACAGATCGCTTCAAATGTCACACACTCTCACCTCCTATTGCCGTGACCCATTCAGTGCTGTCGTCACCATCTGTGGAGAACGAAGCTGAACATCCATTCACTGAAACAGCAATAGAAATGAGGACTGTCAAGCTATTAACATTATTAATCGAATTAATCACATGATGATATGCCAATTAATTATTTAAATCAATCACAAATTAATCGCACCTCAATTTTTGCAAGAAATTACCCCAAAGATCTTTTAAAGCCATTGTGATTGACGAGAAATACATTGAATTGACATTAGACATTGAAAGTAGTGTTAGAAAGAAATATTTTGATTCAGCATAGAATTTATTATACACAATGTGACCATAACATTTTTTTTTTTCATAAGCAGCATCTGAAGAGGCATTTAGGCATATTTATACAGACTGTTTAATGTAGCTCACAGGTGGCATGAATATGAATGAAAAATGAAATGATACTCTAAATATTAAACTAAAACCGCCAGTATGTGGCGACAAGTCACTGTCTTAATGAGTGAGTCATTGAGTCGTTCACTCAACTGATTCATTCTAACGGCTGATTCGTTCAGGAACAAAGCAAGTGAACATCTTTATGAATGAGTGAATCGTTTTGTTAAAAACCACAGATTCATTCAGTAATGAAACACCGCTGTGTGTTGCGCGGAGAAGCACAACACTTCTGCTCTGGCTTTCATTAGAACTGCTTTCATTAGCGAAATTTAGCAAAAACAGACAATATTGTGTCTAACACATAACACAATATTACCATATCGGTATTGGATGATATATGTTCATTTTTAATGTTATTAATTTTTAAAGAAAATTTGGCCGATATATTAAAGCAGAAAAATAATGTATTATTTCCTTCGGCTGAGACTCTTCAGATGCACATTGTTCGCCATGATGATTTTGAATTGCTTGAAATATGATTGGAATCACTTCAAAAAAGAAAATACAGTACAAGCCTGTCCTATAGGAGACATACAATTATAATGAGAAATTTATAATTCAATGGTGAGACTTTTTTTTTTTTTTTTTTAATCAGGCTCTCAAAAATGTTATAAAATTTGGATTCAGATTTATCGGCCAATATATCGGTTATCGGCTTTCAAATAAAAAAAATTATCGGTTATCGGTATCAGCCAAAATGTTCATATCGGTGCATCCCTATTCGTAACTAAACTACATGCAATGCGAGATGAAGTACAGGTCTGAGCTGGGTGCGTTAAAAGCATTAATCATTTTAACGTGTTATTTTTTTCTATAATTAATCAAACCAAATTAACGTGTTAAACATAATCCCTGCTCAAACAATTAAAGGCACTATCATTCTGAAGTGCAAACATATGTGAAAGTCTAGGCATAAACTATTGAACTTGACTGTGTTGGTACCGTCCACTGAGGCGGGGGTCGCGGGAGCCGTTTCGGTGGACTGCTGGCTGCTGAGAGACACTCGGGACCCCACCAGGTCAATCTTGGTACTGCGGCAGGTGTTTGAACACAGTCTGGAGTGCTGGTAAAAGTCCAGCTCTCCTGAATCCATGATCTTCCTGTAAGAAGAACCAGGAGCTTCAGCTGAACAACACTTCCTTCATCTTAGACAATATAAGGAAGATTGGAACTTAAAGTCAACATAACTAAAAACACAATGTCACCATTTACTGCTTTAATATGCGTACCTGATCTTATTGTGAACAATTCCTCAATGTACAGTATTCCAAAGAAAAAATAGCCATCTTTTATTAATTTCACTTTTGTAGGAGTTGAATGATTTGAATTTATGGTATACACACCATGCTCAAAAGTTTGGGGTCTTAAGATTTATTAAAGTCCCCCTGTGGTGAAAATCATGCTTTAATGTTGTTTATATGTCTATGTGGTGTTTTTAATATTCTTTAAGACAAACCATGTGTAAATTCATAATTTAACAGCATTGCTGAGTATTTTCTGCTTAAAACTGCAGTGAACCAAAGACAGTCTCAGAAACATGGTTTGAAATCGCTGGTGTTTCTGACGTCACAAACGACCTTGTAACCAATCAGGTCAACGTGTGATCGTCAGCGAGTGGATCTCTGAGCTGAGGGAGTGAGTGGAGGCGGGGCTCATTTGCATATTCATAGGACCGCGTATACTAAATGAGGCGAGGGTGTCGAGTTACATTCAAGCTATTTTAAGGAATGAAGAATATATGTAATTTTGGTGATCAAAGATGAGTTTTAAGGGATGAAATTATTGACTACAGGGGGACTTGAAAGGAGTCTCTTCTCTTAATCAAGGCTGCATTTATTTGATCAAAAATACAGTAAAATATATTTAAATATTATTACAATTGAAAATAACAGTTTTCTATTTGAATATATTGTAAAATATAAGTTATCTTTGTGATCAAAGCATCATTACTCCAGTCTTCAGTGTCACATGATCCTCCAGAAATCATATGCTGATTTACTGCTCAAGAAACATTTCTTATTATTAACAATGTTGAGAACAGGTGTGTTTAAAAAGAACAGCATTTATTTGAAATAGAACACTTTTGTAACAAGTAATCTTTACTGTCACTCACTTTTGATTAATTTAACACATCCTTGCAGAAGAAAAGATTAGTGAGACAAGTGTTTGTGCTTTATATTTCACCATATACTAATATAAAAACGGCCAGAGCTGGAATGTACTGTATTTCTAGTTGATATTCTTTTACTGCCCACTCAGTGCCACAAACCTTAACATGGTCCCATTGAGGCGAATGGCTCTCTTCCAGTCCTTCAGCGTGGACTTTCCCGCTATATAGACGAACTCCTTCGGACTGATGAGATGCTCGTTCAGCTGGAACACAGCAAGCCGTTCAAGCACAGACAGTTATATATCCAATCAAGCACATGTGAAATGGTCTATGTGGCGAGGACCGTCCATTACTCAAAGCGGCACATTTAGGGTAAAAACTATACAACAGCGTCTCAATCATTTATTATGAAATTTTTTATGATTATTTTCTTAATTTGTATTGCAAGATGAAGTTTCTTTATGATCATAAAACATTATCATTCATATCTGCTCTTTCTTTAATAATGCTGCTTTCCACATTTTATAATAATAGGAAAGCCATCAAATCTAGGAAAGAACACTAATGAAAGTGTGGGAATTATGCAGCAAGTACAACTAAATCGTACTAAAATATGTCTATATTATATCAAGACATTACAATTTTCATGCAGTTTGAGAAATAAAAATCATTATAATTGACCTTAATAATTGTATTTTTTTAATAAGAATATTTTTTGTGTGCATATTTATGTGTTTTGATGCAGTTTGAATAATATAGAATATGTTGTTTTATATGAGATGAGTAATTAGCACCAGCGTTTTTATTAATATTTTGAATCAGTACATTTTTTTTCCCATTTCATTTTAATTCTAGTTAAAGTTTTAGCAATATTGTTGTATGTTTTTGACTTTATTATTATTTAAAATATGTCTATTTAGTTCTTAGTCATTTTTATTTCAGTTTTAGTTCGTAAAGATAAGCGAAATGAAAATAAGAAATCTTGCCTAGGCAACTACTAGCTGAAATAAAATAAGTTTTTGTATATTTTATTTTATTTCAACTATGATAGCCCTGACTAGCACTGCCAACATAATAATAGTGATAATTTAAACATAATAATAGCATTATTTTTTTCATTTGTGAAGGAAATGAATGCATTAGCTAAAAATAGAAAAATATATATGACTAATTGTGTTTAATTACCTGAATCGACAGACATCCCTAGTTAAGCATAAGCCTTTAAATCAAAAAGATCATGAGGAAATGTAAGTTTGAAGTGTTTTAAAGTAGACTGCATCATGTCTTTACCTGCACACATTTGATGTTGATCCCGGGACACACAAACTTCTTCCACACCAGGTTGGCTTTGCTGTCTCCACAGGTTATCGGGTAGAGAATATCACCCTCTACATCTGTATCGTCAGATATCTTCACTGTGTAAATATGAACATGGCATGTCTATTGTTACGACAAATAAAATATGATATATTATGCAGGGTTATTTTATTGTTAACTAAAACTAAAAACATTTTTATTACTTGAAATAAAATTAACATGAACTGACATAAAAAAAAAACTAGATGCAGCTAGGCAACATTTCACATTTTCGTTTTAAAGGAATAGTTCTCTTTGAAATTAATTTTTGGTTTGTTTTAGCTTACCTCAAGGGCATCCAAGATGTAGGTGTCTTTGTTTCCACAGTAGTTTCAATTTTGATATTCTTAGGTCAAACCGTTCTTGTCTGTCAGTCATATAGTGCAGGTCTATGGTCACCACCTCAAAGAGCATGCACAGAGAAGTCCAAATTAAACATGATTTAATGACTCGTAAATGTAAGTACACATTGATGGCCTAAGACACGAAACGAGCGGTTTGTGTGAGAAAACGAACAGTATTTATATCGTTTTTACCTCTTGTAACCACAGCCACGTCCAAGTGATGTGACGGCGCCGGCGGTTCGGTCTGTGCGTTACAAGAGGTAAAAACGATATA
The DNA here is from genome assembly GCF_029890125.1 of Rhinichthys klamathensis goyatoka. Lineage (NCBI taxonomy): Eukaryota > Metazoa > Chordata > Actinopteri > Cypriniformes > Leuciscidae > Rhinichthys > Rhinichthys klamathensis. The sequence continues at coordinate 740,453 of NW_026606890.1, read as the reverse complement.
AATACTGTTCGTTTTCTCACACAAACCGCTCGTTTCGTGTCTTAGGCCATCAATGTGTACTTACATTTACGAGTCATTAAATCATGTTTAATTTGGACTTCTCTGTGCATGCTCTTTGAGGTGGTGACCATAGACCTGCATTATATGACTGACAGACAAGAACGGTTTGACCTAAGAATATCAAAATTGAAACTACTGCGGAAACAAAGACACCTACATCTTGGATGCCCTTGAGGTAAGCTAAAACAAACCAAAAATTAATTCCAAAGTGAACTATCCCTTTAAGTTAAAACAAAATCTTTAAAGTTTCCCTATTATGCTTTTTCATATTTTACCTTTCATGCAGTGTGTAATATAGCTGTTTGTGAATGAAAAAGTTCTGCAAAGTGCATGACAAATAAAATTGTCTCCTAAAAAAATAATCGATTCTGAACTGCTGAAACGAGTCGTCAGTAATTCCAGTCCATAGACTGTAAAAAAAGATGGACGACGGCCCTTCGCTCTCTTCCATTGGTCAGAAGTGAAGCCGCCAGTGTCCCGATATGGCGCTGACATCTTGGGACTTGAGTCTGCGCAGAAGCGATCTCGGGACCAGACCTGCGCAGTCGTGAGCCGGAAGTAAAGCCGTGAAATCAAGGCCCCGCCCCCACTCTCGCTGAATGCACTAAAGTGGTCTATGTCTGCCCTGTTCCTCCGTTCTGCTCCAATTTTTGTGTCTGCTGATTGCAGTACGACAAGAGACTTGTTAAAATAAAGTAAATACAATCTCCTCAGTCCTCCGAAGATCGCGAAAAAAAGTCTGTTGGTGCTTCAGTGACAGAGAACCTGTCAATCACAGCTGTCAATCATGACGCCACACCACTGTTTTTATAGCATCACGTAACTAACTAAAAACAACTTATTTTAAAAACAGACACTTGAACTTACATCAGTGTGATAAAAACGACAGCAAATGACCGAAACCACCTTTGGAAAAAAGATATTTAAAGTGTAATTTAATTGTTTAGTTGATCTCATATCCAGTTGAATAACACGGAGAGGCGGGGTTTATGAGCTATACTAGGACCGGCCACCGGGGGGCGATCGAGACGTTTTGGCTTCACTTTTCAGGGCTTGTGCGGCACGCTTGTTCCAGTCTCACTTCCTCTTACAAACCTACGTAACAATGTAACAAATTTCCATAATGCCAACATATGGTCTTCATTGGCTGCCGGCGAAAAATGTCTACTCTCAAACACAGTAGTTGTAGCTGAGACTGGAAGAGTTTGGTTCATGTGTCGACATGTCGAAAAGCAAATCCACTTTGCTGCAATTTAAAAGGATTCGCACTCGAAATGATACGGTGAAACCGACGCCGTCGTCACTGTTCATATCACTGTGTATCAAGTGCTGAGGAAGAGCTCATATTCAGATATGGTAATAGCCGTTTGGTTTCCGACACGCGCTGTAAGCGGTCGACCAATAAAAACAGACTGGGCCATCTGACCAATCAGAGCAGAGTAGACCAATCACAACAGACTGAGCCGTCTGACCAATCAGAACAGAGAAGACCAATCACAACAGACTGAGCCATCTCACCAATCAGAACAGAGTAGACCAATCACAACAGACTGGGCCGTCTGACCAATCAGAGCAGAGTAGACCAATCACAACAGACTGAGCCATCTAACCAATCAGAGCAGAGTAGACCAATCACAACAGACTGAGCCCTCTAACCAATCAGAGCAGAGTAGACCAATCACAACAGACTGGGCCATCTGACCAATCAGAGCAGAGTAGACCAATCACAACAGACTGGGCCATCTGACCAATCAGAGCAGAGTAGACCAATCACAACAGACTGGGCCATCTGACCAATCAGAACAGAGAAGACCAATCACAACAGACTGGGCCATCTGACCAATCAGAGCTGAGTAGACCAATCACAACAGACTGGGCCATCTGACCAATCAGAGCAGAGTAGAACAATTACAACAGACTGGGCTGTCGGACAAATCAGAGCAGAGTAGTCTCGCGGAAAGGCGGGGTTTAGAGAGACTAAATCTTCGAACAAACCATTTCAGACACTTTGAGAAATGAGGCGATGTGCAATGTATATTATGAGAAAATTCAAGTATTTTTGACCTTTGATACATGCAATCCTGTTGTAGGAAAAAACTAGGAACCTTTAAAATAGCATAATAGGGGCACTTTAATAAAAACTATAGCCTATTTAAAAATAAAACTAATTTCATACCCAGCACAGTGTCCTTGGGCAGAGAGAGAGTGGTGCTGGACTCGGCCTCGGACTCCATGGATTGCTCCATAATGTTTTCCCTGTGCAGGAAAACACAAAAGCTGCAGTGATAGTCTGAAAGAGGTGCATGATGGGAGTCACAACAGAATGAAACGCTCACTCAGACTGTTCCAGGTCAGAAGCCACCAGTATATTCTTCTCCTCATCGCCAGATGAAGTCTGACCCGCGGTGTCAGGGGTCGTGACCACCACCACCTCCTCCATGTGGACGTTCACCTCAGAGGACGAGGCCATGAGGTCATCAGCATCTGACAGCTGTCAATCAGCATCTGATGGGTGTGGGAAGGAAAATGGCCCTTTTAATTACAATTGTGGAGAAATTATGGTTTAACCATATAGTACTTTCATATATAGCATATAACAACTCAATTGAATACAAAGGTATAATCATATACATATATATATATATAATCATTAATGATTTCTACATTACTATACCTTGGTATTCAATTGAGTTGTAAAAACACCATGGTAAATGGTAATAGCATGGTATAGTTTGTTACTGTAATCAGTAATTGCATTTATTAACAATGATTAATTATAATAATCCTGTTCATAGGCTTGAACTAACAGATTAAACATGTTTTGAGGTGTATCGCTCAATGTTTACGCTTCGCCCAAATTGGCCTCATTAAATACGAAAAAAACAGCGATATA